>NC_062577.1:35348560-35651590 GCF_022837055.1 Prionailurus viverrinus
ATGAGGACAAGGGACTCTTAGGGGAGGCAAAGAGAACAAGCCTGTGAAAGAGAAGGAAAGAATGTGGAAGAAGGAGAAAGACAAACCCGCTGATTTTTTTAAAAAAAATTTAATGTTTTTAAATTTTATTTGAGGTGGGGGAGGAGCAGAGACAGAGAGGGAGACCAGAATCCAGGCTCCAGGCTCTGAGCTGTCAGCACAGAGCCTGACTTTGGGCTGAACTCAGGAACCCCGAGAGCACAACCTGAGCTGAAGTTGGACTATTAACCAACTGAGCCACCCAGGCGCCCCAAACCCACTGATTTTTCAAGCTCAGCAGAGGGTCATTTCTGAGTCTATTTTTTTTTTTAAGAAGAAAAATTAAACCTTCCTACCCTTCTCTGTGTTGTGTTGGAGACTTTCTCTGGGGATCCAGAACTGCAGAACTGATATTTATGTTATTCATTCTACTCTATGGTTTACTTACATGCAGGGGAGGTAGTGGCTTTTGAAGACTGAGCTGAGAACCTAAACTCAAATTTTTGGAAGATGCCTTTTCATTGCTAATGGCTGTAGATGTGAAGTTACGGACTGTGCTCTGTTTGTAATTGGACGATGCCTGCATGCTTGTCCTGAAACCGTTTCCAGAATGTGCATACCTGTTTCATTCTTCCGAAACCCTGAGAATCTTACAAATGCAAGACTAATCTTGTATCATTGAACTGATGACCCCAGGGACCATGACAGGGAAATAACCAAACAAGCTCAAATAAAGGCTGGTTAGCATGTCCTTTGTTTTTGCCGCGACAACTACCGGAGTGCCAGTCCCCTAGTAGGCATCCAGTGAATACGTACTGATTGCTTGTGTCAGAATTCTGGGTGTGATGTCTGCAGGAAGATGTAGCATGCCTTGGGTGCTTTGAAGCTTGGCAACGACAAGTCCTAACCAAATACACTGTGCAGTTTCTTCAGCTACGACACCTAATTCTATACGTATTTGCTTAGGTTTGCTTGGAAAATAAGGAAATGGTGTCTGGATGATGCAGAAGTTCTTTGGTTCTAAACCAATTTGATTTTTTCCTGGCGAGGGCAATCAACATAGTGAAAGTAGAATTGTAACCTCCACCTGGAAAGGAAAACACCCTGAGCTCAGCAGCTGCAAAGGCAGAAGCCCATTCAGCTCTCATGTAAGAAAATTAGAGCTAGACATCTGCACCCAGAAAGGCCTCCCCAGGGAGGTGCCCCCCAGGCAAGGTTTCCAGCCCATGGCACGTTGTGCTTCCTCTTCTTCCAACCTTCACACACCCTTTGCCACCCAGAGCTCCGCAAGCCAGCACCCCACTCTGTCGCTCGGGTGCATTTTCGCCATCACCTAAGGCATCCCTTGGTTGGAAAGCTTGGCCTCCCTGGCTTGTGCAAACCAGCTGTCTCCTCAGGTGCCAAATATTTTACAAGTGGTGCTCTGATTACAAAGCTGCCTAGGCGCTGAGTTGCACGATGTGAAACTTCTGCAGGCCTGGCTGGTTTTCATTCAGTTTTGCAGAACACAGACAGCTACGTGCTCAATCGTTGCTTGGCTCAAGCCTCGATGCTCTGTTTACGCTGAATGTCTGGCCATTGCCCTTCTGTGGCAAAAATGGATGACCGTGATGATGGCCTTTCTGATTGCAGGTTTTCCAGGAGAGACGATTCCACCCAGCACCTTCCCTGCAGACACAGCTTTCACACCAGTAGCGACCCTCAGCCCCGCACTCAGCAGCTCTGCTGCCCTACCCTCACTCATCTCCAGCATCACCACCAAAGATAACTCCTCAGGTTTGCCCGCGGTGCTCTAGGGGTTTTGAGTTGTGGGTACTGAACTGGAAATTTGAGACTTGAATGCAGTTCTTTTACGTATTTCATACCAAATATTATTTGCAGCGACGTTTCACATACTGATATCAAATGAGCCAAAATAAAGTTGCCAGTAAGCTTTGTTTCTGGGCATGCTTCATTTTGTTATTCATATCATGAAAGTTCAGGATATAGCTCTGGGGTCCAATCCAGTCCAGTTAACTTTCTGGCTGACTTTAGCACAAGCTACTAATAGTTTTGGGGTGATGTTTTTCCCTTCTGTAAAAATAGATATTGTAATATTCATTTTAGGGGATGGATGTGAGGACCAAATATGTAAAATGCCTGGGAAGCAGTATTTAAAAAGAATAAGTGGGATCCTTATCAGTAATTAAAATAAGGAAGTTATTGAAGGAGAAAGGAGTAGTTTGAGGAAGATTGCACATCAGGTAAGAATTACACCAAAGAAAGAACAGTTTCTCTCAACTTACTGAATGTCAAGCTCTAATTATTGGAACTATTGGTTATCTTAAAGGGCCATTGGTAGGTAGATAAGGTTTTGGCTCACTTTCCTGTTTTGACAAGGAGCAAGTGTCAAGTCCAGTGATTCAGTTAGGAGAGAAAGAAAGTATCGTTGCTGAAGAGTTTTTCCCTTGCCCTTCATTATGACAAACTCACTAACTTTTATTCTCTGTTCATTTCCTTGCAGATCAGAGTCTTACGTCCACGTCACCCGCAACAAGCATTATGACTGCTTCCGCAACAGGTGACAATCTAACCCTCAGCCACGCAGTCATATTACTAGCATGTACCTGGGATGTGCTCGTAGAAGGGTCTTCCATTTGCTCTCTCGGGGGGCCCTTTTTTTGAGAAGTTCAATTGAGTATTCGAATGATGGGGGCTGTGGAATGGCAGTTAGTCTTAACACACATATTTTAGCTGTGCAATAGCTGGTGAGATCAGGGCATAATGTTACTGTGATATCTTTTCATATCATTATGACATCCCCCAAGGGTTGTGTGCTTTATGCAAAGGCATAGAAAAACGATCAAAAATACTATGACTTCTTTCTCTAAGAGTGGGCTTAGGTATTAGCATGAAAAAGAACAAGTCTATCCACGGGACCCCCTGTTCCAAGTGGCGAAAGGCAGAGGATTGAGTGCAGAGCTCCAGTCATGTGGCATGGACCATGCAAGCAAAGGCAAGAGACCTGAACGGACCCAGCAATTGGCGGTGGCAGTCAGTGGGCTGGCCGTGGCAGAGCGGGCAAGCCCATGGTCCTCTCCCAAATTCTTCCAACTCAAAGACCAGATTGGCAAGATCTCTTGGCACATTTCCACCCATTCTTCAGTTAAATACAAATATGCTTCCCCCAGGATATGTTTCAATTTGTTGAAAGAGCCATTCACTACCCTGGATCCACTACAGGTGCAAAGAACTTACACAAGTTAAACTAGAGAGTGAAGCCGCCTTTGCCTATTTTCTGATTTTTTTTTTTTCAACAAATGTGTCAACTGAACTCTGTAGGGGTTATAATGATATAAATCTATTTTGAGAGTAATCAAGGGGAGGAGGACCTTTACATGTTTTTAGGTACGTGAATGGTTAGCCAAGTCACCACGCCATAATCAAATGTGTGCTGGAAAAAACCTCAACATTATTATTATTATCATTATTACCATCACGTTTATTGGGTTAAACTCATGAAAATGTCTTACAGAACTAGCTCATTAGTTTATAACATTTGAAGTTTTGAGATTAAAGCATTATACCAAGCACTGTGTTGTACATTGTACAAAACCTTGTGTTGTATGTTAAAACCCACAGACTTTCCAATTTATGAAGTTGAAAACATTGTAAACCTCCTCACCCCAAACGACCATAGCAGAGATGTTGTAAATGAAATTTTAATAATTTGCTTTCTCTCTTTTTTTTCTATTACAGTTACTACTACACCTAAGCAATCATGTGGTAAGTTTGTTAATTTGGAGGCAGCATATATCACTTTAGAATAGCATTTTCCTTATCTGCTTCTTCATTCCAACCTCCCGGAGCCACTGACAAGCTAGACTCACTGGCTCCCATTTCCCCACAATGATTAGCTCCAAATCTTAGGAGCCTGTGTCCTTCAGAGGCAAGAAACTTTGATGTCATATTCAGACATAAGTTTCGAGCACCAGAATTAATAATTACTAGCTAAACAACTTTGGTGAAGCCACTTAACTTCAGATTGAGTGTGTGTGAAGTGGAAAATACCAAACTTGCTTTGGGGTGGCAGGAGTTCAGGATGCGTTGTAACAATAAATGTGAAATGTGGAGAATGTCTTCAAGGCTTATCAAGTAAAAGAATCTGTTTTTGTCTCTGTCTCTCTGTCCTTCTGTCTTGCCAGGGTTTGGCTCAAAGCAGATGTTTGAGAACTGCTTGTACAACCCTCTTTGCACCTTCCTACTCTCTTCCCAGTGAAAGTAGTCATTCATGGTCAGGGCTTAACCCTCCGGACATTGCTAAATCTCACCACCGAAGTCTCTGCCTTCAGTAGCTGTCCATACGTTATAATGTAAAGATCAGCCTTCATATGTTTGCTTAATTAATATGGTCTTTTATGATCATATTCTTCTTGTGTTATTGCCTCTTGACGCTCTTCACTTAACTAATATGAAACTACTTACAGTTTCCTAAACACATAATGTTTACGTCATGCATCCGTGTTCTTTCCTGCTCTTCCTCTCCACTTAGAATTCCTCTCTATCCTCATCCAGCACCCCCATTCCCACCATCTATTTTTCTATGTCCTGCTCATATTTCAAAATACAAACTGAGTCACCCACCTCCTCTGAGAGCCTCTCCTATCCCTACACTCTGACTAGATTTCTCCCTACTTTCCTCCCTTATTATTTTGTACACATTCTTATTTTAGGGGTTTACTCGTCTGCAGCCACCCGTCTATGTCGGTCTCCACATTAGACTCTACATTTCTAAAAGCCGATGGTGTGTATTCTTAGTGCTTGGGACAGTGTCTCAAACATAATAAGGGCTTAATAATGTTCATTGGATTGAAAGTGAGGGACAAATTAGTATTTGTTGAAAAGATATTTTTTACCATTCAACAATGTTTTTTAAATAAAGAAGGGAATGCAACATAGCGCTAAGGAGAGGTACTTAGGAGGGTTCGTTATCAATAATTCTACCTAAGTAAAGGAATAATGAGGCCTGTGGCCCCTGAATTAATGTTCCACAAATTTGGAGAAACAGGTAATCAACAACTGCATTTTAGGAAGATAAGGGAAATGATAAAGCAAGAAGAAATTCATCAGATGTTTCATTCGTGTATCATTTCAGCAAGTAATTCAAGCAAGTGTGCCCCTGCTAATGACAGGTTTTATGTAATGACTTGGGTTTATGGTGGTGTTCAAAATACACTGGCCTTTGCTGTCATAGAACATATAGTCGAGTTAGGGAGATAAGACATTAATCTATTAATCATCCAAGTATAAACTTAAAAGCTGAGGTCCTTGATAGGCAGTTGATGTAAAGGGAATTTTGAAAAAATAATCATGGACACACCTGATGTGTTTCTTTTTTTTTTTATGTTTCTGGGGACATTTTGTTAGATATTTGATACTTTTGAAAATCTATGTTAAAGCGCTTGCATTTGATGTAAGCTTATTCTGAAAAATTTTAAAAAAGGGAATCCACATTTTTATTTTCTTTCAGATGAGAAATATAAAGTTATCAGTGTGAAATATCGTTATGACTATGGAAATAATTCATTTATAGCAAAACTAAATGTTAGCGATGATGTGGAGTGTGAAAATGCCATATGTAAAATGAATGAGATCCGTAACCTACCAGCATGTGAAAATAAGAATGTTACTATCAGTCATACTTCTTGTGATCTTCCAAATAAAATTATAGAATTGGACGTACCACCAGGTAAGTATAAATTGGTTTCTATTTGTATATTTACAAAAGAATACAAATCCACGTGTTTTTCATTCTAGTGGGTGAAGGAATCTGTCTGGTAAATGAACAGGGGTGAGGGGAAAGATGTCAGCTGGACGCTAGTGGGCGAACCTTCTGTTCTTCTAACCCAGTGAAATTAGGTGTTCATAAGCCTTCTTTACCCCTTACTTCCTCCCTATACTCCTTTTACAGAGTGTTTCAAGTAGATTAGGTATGACTTATCCCACTGTGGATAAGTGATTACCTATAAGCTTTCTTCCCCCTCCGTACTTAGTTCAAGTCATTAAATATAGATGTGCACATATTTATTCTTCTAGATACAAGTGTGTCTGGAGTATATTGGGGTAAACCCCAAAGTCAAGGATTTGATGTTTGTGGAAAGAACAAAACTCCGTTCACACACACAAAAAGAGAGTTATAATCATGTTAAGGTGATCAAGCCACTTCTGCCGGCTCACCTACTGCTGAGAAGGGGAAGGGGGTAAGGGTATCAAGCCCCCTACACCGAAGAATATAACAAAATGCATTTTGGAAAAGGGATTCAGGAACTGTGTACATTTGTCTACTCTTTCACATCACATAATAATTCAAGAACACATTTAAATAGGTTGAAGTTTGCATCCATATCTTGGCTATTGCAAATAATTCTGCTTTAAACATAGGGATGCATGTATCCCTTTGAATTAATGTTCTTGTACTGTTTGGGGAAATATCCATCCGCGAGATTGCTGGATTATAAAGTAGTTTTATCATTAACTTTTTGAGGAAGGGTCATACTGTTTTCCACAATGTCTGCATCCCTACCAACAGTGCGTGAGGGATTCTTTTTCTCCACCAACACCTGTTGTTTTTTGGGTTGTTGATTTTAGCCATTCTGATGGTGTGAGATGATAGCTCTTGTAGTTTTGATTCACATTTCCCTGATGATAAGTGATGATGAGCATCTTTTCATGTGTCTGTTGGCCATCTGCCTGTTTTCTTTGGACAAATGTCTGTTAAAGTGTTCTGCCCCTTTTTAAACTGAATTATTTGTGTTTGGGGTGTTCATTTGTATAAGTTCTCTATATATTTTGGATACTAACCCTTCATCAGATATGTCATTTGCAACGGCATGGATACAGCTAGAGGGTATAAAGTGAAATGAAACAGTTAAATACCATATGACTTCACTCACATGTGGAATTTGAGAAACAAAATGAACAAAGGGAAAAATAAGAGAGAGAGGGAGAGAACAAGAAACAGACTCTTAGCGATAAAGAACAAACTAATGGCTACCAGAATGGAAGGGGATGGGGAGATGGGTTGAAGAGGTGGTTAGGGATTAAGGACTTCACTTGTGTTGAGCACAGGGTGATGTATGGAAGTGCTGAACTACTATATTATACACTTGAAACTAATATTACACTGTACGTTAACTAACTGGAATGAAAAGTTTAAAAAGTAGGTTAAATTTTGGTATTTTCAGAAAAATGTCATGTAACTTATTCATTTTCTCCAAATATTACTGAAATAAATTATCATTTAGAAACAGAAAATGACAATTTAAAAAACGTATTCTCCAAGACAGGACCCCCATACTCTAATAATCATTTAATTAAAAAAAATCACAGAGTAAATTAAAAAGTTGAAGATATAAGTAAGAACAAATGAAGTGAGTGTTTTAAAATGTGCAAAAAAATGCAATTTCATCTAGAAATTTGCTTGGGTCCCATTTTTTAAAGGTAAGATAAATTCTAAATAAAATGCTGCCAATTAAATGCTTTCCAAAATGTGTGATGTTAAAAAAAGAATAAGCTATATAATTGAGGCATGTTAAACCCCGAGTTATTGGAGTTTTTCAAAACTTTCCAAACTAAATGCTCTCAAAGACTATATCACGAATATAGTTTCAGAGACTTTAATTGAATATATGGCACACATTATGAATCATTAATCATCTGTTTCTATATCATCTTTTTGACAGATCCTGAAAGTTTCTATTTGAAAACTTGTACAGAGCCAACAAAAGCAAATATTTCTATTTGTTTAAGACTGGAAAAAAAGGAAAACTTTACTTGTGATGAAAAAAAGATTACACACGTACTTAATTGTGGTAAGAATTTAGCTTTGATTGGAATATTTTTATGGTAGAAAGTTGTTCTAGATATTATCTATTCTTTCCTTCCTTCCTTCCTTCCTTCCCTCCCTCCCTTCCTCTTGCTTTCCTTCCTTCTTTCTCTCCCTCTCTCTCTCCTCTTCCCCCCACTCTTCCCCTTCCTCTACCTTCCTTCACCCCCTTTTGGTCTATGGTTTTATGGAGGCAAAACATTGTATTGTCTATACCACTCAAATTCACAAAATAGACAAATACTTTCCCCCAAAATAATCTTTGAAATAGCAAAAGTCAATTAATTTATAAGAATTTTCTTGGCAACTGTTATACACAAGGCATTGTTGAAAAGGTTATCAGGGAAGGGTGCCATAGAAAACATATGACACACATACCGTTAGAATAAAAAGAAAAGCAAACGTAAGATCATGCGACTCAAGAGTTTATGTATGTGGTCAACCCTCCATCAACAAAATTCATGGACAATCTCAAGAACATTTACATGAAAGAAAAGTGGGAAAAACACAATCAGTGCCTCTAGGAATATGGGTTTGGGCTCATATGGAGGACAATAATTGAGATACCAGTTCTTTTTAATAATTAATGAATTAATGTTTTTTTCTTTTTATTTGAATTTGTTAAAGTAGAAACTCTCCTTTGATGTAAAGCCATTTGCTAAGCCGTATTTGGCAAGGCAAACAGACACACACACGCACACACACACACTACACAAAGGATGAAGTGTGACACTGATTGCAATCATCATGTTGTAACGAAGCTTCATAGCTATGATACAAGCAGTATGAGGAAAGCAAGAACAGATTTACAATGAAATGATGATAAAGTAATGGTGTACTTAAAATATCTATTAGGCAAAGGCTAACTCAGGTGGATTCTTAGTTTCTGAACAGAGAACTCATTCCATCAGTGAAATTAGAGACACTCTCAAATTCAGTTAGACTTTTTAATATTTTCTTTAAAATCGAGTATGGTGTACTTATCTGGCAGGGGAGATACGACGATCATGAAGGTGGTTTTCCCAGGGTGAGTTTTATGCATTGCACTCCAGATGCACTGACCCCTGCGTCTTCCTCAAATGTGGGTAACTCGAATGCATAATTGGTGGTAGTGGGGGACTGAGTTTGCGCTTTCCTCTGGAAAAAAAAATTGAGTGTGGCAAAATCATGCATTATTATAGTAGTTTTTAGTATCTTTTACTTATTTCCTATTTGCTAAAGTTTTCAATCTAATAGATATTTATTACAGATATGAAATCTAAAGAGAGAGTTAAATATGATTATTGTATTCGTACATGTACTGATACATGATACTTATTTCTTTCAGCTAACTTTTCTTCATCTAATAAGACCGAAACTTATTTGGAACCCCTTTCACCTAAACAAAATTATTCCTGTAATTTAAAAGTATTGTATGGTGCCAATGAGTTTTTGAACAAAAATGAAACCTTTGAAACAGATGTTGGAAGTGAGTATATCACTTACATCTATATGTAAAATTTCTTCCTATGGTCTTACAATTCTTTGAGAACCAAAGAAAATGATGTTGTAGATTTGGAGAAAGGGTTTCAGAAAATGGATATGTATCAATTTTTAAAGTAGAATTTCAAAAATGGATGATCGAAGATCCAAACCTTTGACAAGTTTTTTTGTTCGTTTGTTTGGTTTGGTTGTTTTGTTTTTTTAAACTGCAAATTCTTGGCCATCATGAGCTTATGGTGGACACAAAACTGAGGTACATGAAATGGTTTGTTCACTTACTTCCCATTTCTTCCTGTAGCCAAGTTCCTTTCTTGGCGCGTCCTGCACCCTCTACCCCTCTAGTAAACCCTACCTTTGATAGAAGTGGGCACATGGCTATGAAAACACAGTGGCGCATCTAAGGATTGGTGGCGATATGATAATTAGTGTTACTAAAATGCAAGCAATATGAATAATAACAAGGCTATAATAGCCAATGACAATTAGAAAGATCCATTTTGGAAAATAATAGCTTTTGGGAGATGGGGGGCGGGGGCGGAAAGGAAGTCCTAAAATTCCACTTTTATTCAGTGGAAGGAGGGAGATTCCAGTCTAGAGTCTGCTAGGAAAAGTATGTTAATTATGTGTATGACAATTTATGAGTAACCACCAAAGAAAGAAGGGCAGAGAGAGGAGGAATGCAAGGCAGTACAGCCACTTTGGAAGATGTTTTGGTGGTTTCGACAGAACGAAACATACTCTTACCTTACAATCTAGCCATCACACTCCTTGGTACTTACTCAAATACTTATGTCAAATACTTACTTGGTACTTATGTCCACACAAAAACCTGCACAGGCATGTTTATGGCACCTTTTTTCATAATTTTTCCCAAACTTGGAGGCAACCAAGATGCCCTTCAGTAGGTGGATGGACAGTACAACCAGACAACTGGAATATTATTGAGCACTGAAAAGAAATGAGCTATCAAGCCATGAAAAGACACGAAGGAACTTTAAATGCTAATTACTAAGTGAAAGGAAGACAATCTGGAAAAGCTACATACTGTATGCTTCCAACTATATGATATTCTGAAAAAGCCAAACTATGGAAGCATTTAAAAGATCGGTGGGTGCCAGGACGAGGTGGGGAGAGTGAAATAAATAGAGCACAGAGGATCTGGGGGACAATAAAAACACTCTGTATGGTACCATAATTATGGCTACATGTCATAAGATACATTTTCTCAAACCTGTAGAATACATGACATAAAGAGTGAGCCCTAATATGAACTATAGACTCTAGCAGATAATGATGTGTCAGTGTAGGTTCATCACTTGTAAACCCTGGTGGGGGACGCTGGTAATGATGGTGCTATGCATGGGCAAAGGCAGGGGAATATGAGAAATCTCTCTACCTTCCCCTCAATTTTGCTGTGAACCTAAAAATGCTCTAAAAAAGTAAGTCTTTAATAATCATAATCATAAATCATGAAATAAGATTTATCCCAATAATGTAAGAATCCGTCAACCTTAGAAAATAGCAATTAAACCATTTTACATACCATTTACTTCAGGAAAGGGGGGATTTTTGCAAGACCATTGCAACAGAAGTTACATTCTTTTTTTTGTTTAATGTTTATTTATTTTTGAGAGAGAGACAGAGACAGGGCATGAGCAGGGGGGGGGGGTGGGGGGGGCGCAGAAAGACAGGGAGACACAGAATCTGAAACAGGCTCCAGACTCTGAGCTGTCAGCACAGAGCCTGACACGGGGCTTGAACCCACGAACCGTGAGATCATGACATGAACTGAAGTCGGACGCTCAAAACAGCTGAGCCACCCAGGTGCCTCAAGAAGCTACATTCTTAAAAACAAGACAAAAGACTTTGTTAATTCACCTACTACATGACCCACCCACTTAAAGTATATAATTCAGTGTTTTTTTTAATATATCAAGAGTTGTGCAATCATCACCAGAATCAACTTTAGGACATTTTCATCACACCAAAAAGAAACCCCATATCTATTAGCAGGCTGTTCTCATTTCTCTCCTGCTTTCCACACCTACGCAGTTACCAATCAACTTTCTGCTTCAATGGATTTTCCTATTCTGGATATTTCATATAAATGGAATTGTATAATACACTGTCTTTAGTGACTGGCTTCTTTCACTTAGCATAATGTTTTCAGGGTGCTTCCATGTTGCAAAATGTATCAATGTTTCAGTTTATTTTTTTATTGCCTGATAATAGTCCATCGTATGGATATACCTTATTTTGTTTGTTCATCCGTTGATTAGTTTTTTCCACTTTTTTGGCCATTATGAATAATGCTGCTATGAACATTCATTTACGAGTTTTGTGTATACATATGTTTTCATTACTCTTGTGTTCATACCTAGGATTAGAATGTGGGGATCATGTTTTGCATTTTGAAGAACAGCCAATCTGTTTTCCAAACTGGCTGCATCACTTTATTTGTTTGTTTGTTTATATTAATATGAAATTGATTGTCAAATTGGTTTCCATACAACACCCAGTGCTCCTCCCAAAGGTGCCCTCCTCCGTGCCCATCAACCACCCTTCCTTCCCTCCCACCCCCCATCAACCCTCAGTTTATTCTCAGTTTTTAAGAGCCTCTTGTGGTTTGGCTCCCTCCCTCTCTGTTGTTTTTTTTTTTTTCCCCTTCCCCTCCCCCATATCTTCTGTTAAGTTTCTCAGGATCCACATAAGAGTGGAAACATATGGTATCTGTCTTTGTATGACTTATTTCACTTAGCATCACACTCTCCAGTTCCATCCACACTGCTACAAAAGGCCACATTTCATTCTTTCTCATTGCCACGTAGTATTACATTGCGTATATAAACTACAATCTCTTTATCCATTCATCAGTTGATGGACATTTAGGCTCTTTCCATAATTTGGCTATTGTTGAAAGTGCTGCTATAAACATTGGGGTACAAGTGCCCCTATGCATCAGTACTCCTGTATCCCTTGGGTAAATTCTTAGCAGTACTATTGCTGGGTCATAGGGTAGCTCTATTTTTAATTTTTTGAGGAACCTCCACACTGTTTTCCAGAGCGGCTGCACCAGTTTGCATTCCCACCAGCAGCACAAGAGGGTTTCCATTTCTCCACACCCTCGCCAGCATCTATAGTCTCCTGATTTGTTCATTTTAGCCACTCTGGCGTGAGGTGGTATCTCAGTGTGGTTTTGGTTTGTATTTCCCTCAAAGTGGCTGCATCACTTTACATTCCCCGTACAGAATGCATGGGGGTTCTAACTTACTACATCTTCACCAACACTTGTTATTGTCTGTGTTTTTTATTATAGTCATCTCAATGCGTGTGAAGTAGTACCTCATTGTGATTTGGATGATGACTAATAATTTTGAACATGGCTTTCAGGTGTTTATTGGCCATTTGTATATATTTTATCTATTCAAAGCCTTTGCCCACTTAGAAAAATTTTTATTGAGTTAGAAGAGTTTTTTTATATATTCTAGACCCAAGTGTCTTGTCAGATATATCATTTGCAAATATCTGTTTCCATCCTGTGAATTGTCATTTTACTTTGTTGATAACTTTTGAAATTGATAATACTTTAATTTTGATGAAGTCAAACTTATCAATTTTTACTCCTTTGCTTATGCTTTTGGTGTCACATTAAAAACCCATTGCCATGGGGCACCTGGGTGGCTCAGTCGGTTAAGCGTCCGACTTCAGCCAGGTCACGATCTCGCGGTCCGTGAGTTCGAGCCCCGCGTCAGACTCTGGGCTGATGGCTCAGAGCCTGGAGCCTGTTTCTGATTCTGTGTCTCCCTCTCTCTCTGCCCCTCCCCCGTTCATGCTCTGTCTCTCTCTGTCTCAAAAATAAATAAACATTAAAAATATTTATTAAAAAAAACCCATTGCCAAATCCAAAGCCATAAAGAATTATTCCTATGTTCTCTTCTAATAATTTGATAATTTTCCCTACTAAATTTTACACTATCGATCCATTTTGAGTTAATATTTGTATATGATGTGAGGTCAGAGTTTGATTTAATTCTTTTGATGCAGTCATTCTCTTGTTCTAGCACCATTTTCTAGAAAGACCATCTTTTCCCCCGTTAAAAGTCTTGCCACATCGTCAAAAATTAATTAATAATAATGAGCTTATTTCTGGCCTCTCAGCTCTATTCTGTTGATCTACATATCTATTTTTATGCTAGGATCACTGTTGGTTACTGCTGCTTGATAGGTTTTGAAATCAGAAAGTATGATTCCTTCAACTTTGTTCTTCAAAATTATTTTGAGTATTCAACTGTCCATGGAATTCCATATGAATTTTAGGAACAACTTGTCAATTTCTACAAAGAAGCCTAACTGGATTTTTTTTTTTTTTTTAAAGAGAGAGAGAAAGAACACGTGACTGGGGAAGTGGAATGGAGGAGAGATAGAGAGACTTAAGCAGGCTCCACACTCAGCATGGAGCCTGATGCAGGCCCCACATCCCTGAGATAGTGACCTGAGCTAAAATCAAGAGTTGGATACTCAAACGACAGAGCCACCCAGGCTGAAGCCAGTTAGGATTCTGATAGGGGTTGCAATGAACCTGTAAAAAATCACTTTGGGGAGTAATATCATCTCAACAATGTTAGCCTTCCAGTCCATGAATACGGGATGTCTTCCCATTTATTTGTTTTCCTTAATTTATTAAACAAATTTTTTTTGTAGTTTTTAGTCAACAAGTTTTGTACTTCTTTTATTAAATTTATTTTCAGTTTTAAATTTATTCCCGATTCTATGGTAGTATTTTCTTAATTTCATTTTCAGATTGGTTATTGCCAGTATACAGGCATACAATTAATTCTCTGTATTGATCTTGTAGTCAGCCATATTACTGAACTTGTTTGTTAATGACAATCTTATAGAATTTTTGATAGAATATACTAAAGTTATTCTAAATTTCATATGGAAGGAGTTAGCTAAGGACTAAGGGAACTGCCTAAAACTGCCTTCCAAAAACCCTCCAAAACAAAATCACAAGAAGAAAAATAAAATTACATTAAAACTATGTCCCCAGATGGGGCGCCTGGGTGGCGCAGTCGGTTAAGCGTCCGACTTCAGCCAGGTCACGATCTCGCGGTCCGTGAGTTCGAGCCCCGCGTCGGGCTCTGGGCTGATGGCTCAGAGCCTGGAGCCTGTTTCCGATTCTGTGTCTCCCTCTCTCTCTGCCCTTCCCCCGTTCATGCTCTGTCTCTCTCTGTCCCAAAAATAAATAAACGTTGAAAAAAAATTAAAAAAAAAAAAAAAAAAAAACAAAAAAAAACTATGTCCCCAGCATACCTAGAAAAATTTAATACTTTTTGAATATTAAGTACTAAAATCTTTGCAATTCTTATAAATCAATGTAACAAAATAGAAATCCTGGGGGGGGGGGGATACATATATTTTTGTAAAAGTATAAAGGCAATTCAGTGGGGGAAAGGCTATTTTGTTTTTCAATAAATGATCCAGGTATCCCTATAGAAGAAAAGATGAACGTTCAGTCTTTACCTCTCAATAAAAATAAAAATTAATTCAGTGATTTACAGGCCTAAACACTGAGATTAGAACTATAAAATGTCTAGACAAAGACATTAGAAAGTCTTTGCTACTTTGGTGTAGGAAAAGGTTTCTTAAGACACATAAAACAAGAATTTTGTAAATTTTATAAATTAGACTTCATCAAAATTGACTGTTCTCTTCAAATAAAGCCATTAAGGAAATAAAAAAAAATCAAGCCATACATTAAGGAAAATATCCACAATTAATTTTCAACAAAAGAAGTTTCTCCAGAATGTATCGGGAACTCTCCCAAATACAAAATAAGAAATCAAGTAACCAAATTAAAAATAGGCAAATATTTTGAACATTTGCTTCAAAAAAGAAGATATGCAAATGGTCAATAAGCATATATAAAGATGCTCAATGTCATTAGCCAACCAGGAAATGAAAATTTAAACAACTATGAGTGGCGCCTGGGTGGTTCTGTAGGTTAAGTGTCTGACTTTGGCTCAGGTCATGATCTCCGGCTTGTGAGTTCGAGCCCCCCGGCACGTCGGGCTCTTGTGCTGACAGCTGGGAGCCTGGAGCTTGCTTCTGATTCTGTGTCTCTGTCTCTCTCTGCCCCTTCCCTGCTCACACTCTGTCTCTCTCTCTCAAAAATAAATAAACATTAAAAAAAATTAAACAAACAACTATGAGAGGATGATGACATTACACACCCGCTAAAATGGCTAACGTCAAAATAACCAACAATACTATTTGTGAATGTAAAGTAATAACTCAGAAATTTTACTCTCAGTATTTATCAAAGAGAGAGAAAAAAAAAAATCTCTACAGAAAGACTCCTACACAAAGATTCATAGCAGATTCACTCCTAGTAGCCGAAAGTCTGGAAACAGTCCCAATGTCCCATCAACACTTAAACGAATAGATAAAATGTGGTGGATCCTTACAATGGAATACTACTCATGAAGTAAAAGAACTAACTACTGACACATGCAACAACGTAATTGAATATCTAGAACATTATATTGAGTGCAGTATGATAGACATACAAAAGTACTATTTGATTTTATCTATGTGAAGTGGATGAAGAAACAAATTGAATCTATAGTAACAGAGAAAAGTTCAGAGGGGGCTTGGGGTTGGGCAAAGAGGCTGAGTTGCCTGGGAAGTGACACAGAAGAAATTTGGGGGGATGATAGAGATGTTCTAGAGCTTGATTGTGGTGGTGGTTATGTAGATGCATATGCTTGTCAGAAGTGATAATTTTACCTCAAATTGGTGTGTTTTAATGTAAATTACACCTCATAAATTGATTTAAGCATTTATTACGTTCTTCATCTCAAGTTGGAAGTTTCCAAATAATGACAGTTAAGTTTATCAGTACTACCAATGACAGATTTTCAGCACAGTGAAATCTAGGAATTCCAAGGTAGATGAACAATAATACTATATCTGAGAGGAAGAGGATATTCGCAGATATTTTAGGTCAGTGGAATACTTGGGCTCCATAGTGCCACTGTAGAGTGACATTTCCTATGTTAAGCGACCTCTAAAGCAAATTTAATGAGACTAGATGTCTTTCTTTTAATTGCATAATTAACTCATAATTAAAATGTGACTGTTAATAATCATAATTATACAAAGGATGTTTTTCCACGTATTATTTTTCATATTTCATATTTCATTCTTATTTTTTAACAGGTCCAAAAGCACCTCCAAATATTACATGCAAGCCTACAAGCTCAACAGAAGGAATGATCACCTGGGAAAGCCCTGAAGATTATTTTGATAATTATGTTCTTTGTTTGCTGCATGCTTCAGGTAATTTGTGTAAGATTTAATTCCATGTCAGGAAAGATGAATCAAGAAGTGGGAAGCACTAGCAATGTGGATTGAACTAGTGAGCAACAACAGAAATACGATGCCTTGTTATTTGGTACAATCTTTACACTCTAAATTCAATCTTTATTCTCTAAAGCCTGGAGAAAGAAACCCTCAGGAAGATAATCCTCATTATTGTCCTCCAAATATTATATGAGTTGCACAGTTTGAACTCCTTATTCAGGCCCACAAAGAAGCAAAAAAATGCCTAATCCCTCAGAGTCAGCTCAAAATGATTTAATGTAGACAGCAAGTTAAATATGTGGCAATCTTGAGTTTTAATGACTTAAATGTTTCCTTTTTTTTTTTTTCTTGAGAAGAAAACTGCACAGTTCTGGGTAAAGAGAAGACCAAACGTCTGCAAAATTTGAAACCTTATACAAAGTACAGTGTGTCATTAAAGGCTTCCACCATGGGAAAAGTACGACGTGATGGACCTGCTGTGACATGTGAATTTGACACACTTGCAGATAGTAAGTTATAAGCCTTAATACTTCTTTCTGTGAATGGCAAGAAACAAGGTATGAACTTTCTTTTCTTTTTCCATTCTTTTTTTTTTTTAATGTTTATTTTTGAGAGAGACAGAGACAGAATGTGAGTGGGTTAGTGGGTTAGGGGCAGAGAGAGAGGGAGACACAGAGTTCGAAGCAGGCCCCAGGCTCTGAGCTGTCAGCACAGAGCCCCCATGCGGGGCTCGAACTCACAAGCTGCGAGATTATGACCTGAGCTGAAGTCAGACGTTCAACCAACTGAGCCACCCAGGCACCCCAGTATGAACTTTTTAGTATACAATCCGTCTTTCTTTATGCTTCATTGGGGAAACACATTGACCTGGCACATTTATTAACATCTAGGGTTTATAATAATTTAAAATACAATAATGTTCTAAACTGTTATCCTGGGTTCTCTGTATTCTTCATAGACCATCACAGATTTGTAAGAATGAAGCTTGAGGCCATATTAACTGGAACAATTTTAAGATTTCAGGCAATTTAAGTACCTAACCAACATAGATAAAAATGCATTGTCTATTGTTTTCTTTATTATCTAGAACTAGTAACTGCCAATGAGACACCTAATAACATCTCACCCACAAAGCATTCACTTGCTAACCTCTACTTACCCGCTTACCTTATAAAATACAGTAACTTATTGGCATTGTCTTCTCTTTGTTACAGCGAACTACTTGTTTTATTTTATGGCACATTTTGTCCTTTGAAGTTTCCTTTCAAAGTCATTTTCCTGTTGCTACCTGTATGATGTCTCCATAGTTTCCAGGCCTAAAGCTAGATCTATCTCCGTGGTGAATGTTAACTCCATTAAGTCAGGAAAGAAGAAACACCCCTGTGTAAGGCAGTATCTGTAGCTCCAGAGACCTTAGCTGGCACCAAGTTCATGAAGAAAAATTGTCTTATTCAGGGATGGATGTGGAATGCTCTTCATGAAATTTAATGTAATTTAGATTCCGGTTTTAAAAGTCCAGATCCTTGAGCTTTATGGTTTTGCTATTTTCCTAAATTTCTGTGAAGTCATAGCAAACAAAGATAATTTGTTGCTCCTCCTAAAGAATGCAGCCAGGTAGGTAGTTACTAGGATAATGTAAGCACCTCAAGAACGGAGGAGCTGGGGCGCCTGGCTGGCTCAGACAGTAGAGCATACAACTCTTGATCTCAGGGTTACAAGTTCAAGCCTCATGTTGGATGTAGAGATTATTTACAAATAAAATCTTAAAAAAAAAAAGAGCCGAAGAGCTCTACTGTATGTAGGCCTTCAGAATCGCTCTATCATCCACTCTTCTCCCCCTGCACCTTTCTTCCCCTCTTCTCTACCCCCTCTTTCCTTCTATTTTCTAATTGTGTATACTCTCCTTAGGGGATGGCACGAAGTCCCATGACTTCAAGTATAACACATATGCTAATATTCATTGAAAGACTGGGGGGTTTATTTTTAGATGTTTTGGTACAGCGTCTTGATGCATGTACTATTATAGCTTCTTCATCCATAATCTCCAAATTAATGCTGAAAATAATTTATATTGGTGGTGCCTGGGTGGCTCAGTTCGTTGGGCGACCGACTTCAGCTCAGGTCATGATCTCCCGGTTTATGAGTTTGAGACCCACGTTATTCTCTGTGCTGACAGCTCAGAGCCTGGACCCTGCTTCAGATTCTGTGTCTCCCTCTCTCTCTGCCCACCCCTACTCATGCTCTGTTTCTGTCTCTCAAAAATGAATAAACATTAAAAATTTTTAAAAATAATTAATAATGTACACAAATATTGCCAACTGATTTAAATATGCATGTACAAAGTGATTAAAGTAACAAATATTCCTTCGTTTTGATAGAGCCAACCAAAGTCAGGAACTTACTTGCTTCTCGGATATCAGATAATAGTATTCTTGTGAAGTGTGATCCTCCTTCAGACTTTAAAGGCCCCAGTAATGGATCCTACCATCTGGAAATCAAAATTGGAGATGCCTTTGTTAAAAATGAGTCACAAATAATTTGCCACTTCTCTGTACTATATCTTCAATATTCAACAAAATACGAATTTAAGGTAAGATAATTTCTATCCTCAACTGTAGTACTAATGTACATTATACTGATTATTACACCATACTTCAATAATACTAAGACCAATTGATGCTCACATGAGCTTTAGAAACTCTTCGTCTAATGAAATCATACTTTAAAGTCTTAAATGGTTGACTCCAAACTTCTTATCCCCAGCTCTAAGAACAATGGTTTCAAGCAAATATTTTGTTGGAGTGTTTTTCACCTTTAATGTAATTTGCTCATAGCAAAATTATTGTGCCTGTGTCAAGAAGCACAACATTTTATACACAGTAAATTAATTTAAATTTATGCACAATAGATTATTACTTTGCAAAATGTTTTATTTACCTTGACTTTTAATCTTTACTAACATGACTTTTTAAATTGCAAAATATTTTACAGGTGCACTGAGGTTAGAAAATAGTAGAAATAAATATTAGGAAATACCAGTGAACATGGAGAATTAAAAAAAAACTCATCTACAAGCTTACTGTCTACTGATCATATTTTATGAATGTGTTTCTGAAATGAAAAAACTCAGTCTTGGCCCTGGTTGTAGGGAAAAACCGTAGTTCCGTCTTTTCTTGTGTGTTCTTTTCTGTGAGTCTCCTGTACAATTCATGTGCAGCGCCACCCTTCTGATGCTTCTGGTCGCCAAATTTGTGTGGAGGTTTTCCTCCACATCAAGCAAGTCTTTGTGGCACCAGCTGGCTATCCTGCAATTTAATTCAAATCTGACACTATCTACCTG
Source organism: Prionailurus viverrinus (assembly GCF_022837055.1). NCBI lineage: Eukaryota > Metazoa > Chordata > Mammalia > Carnivora > Felidae > Prionailurus > Prionailurus viverrinus. Next base: position 35,368,630 of record NC_062577.1, read on the forward strand.
GAGATAGTGGCAGATTCCACAGGTTAGGGACTCAGTCCCACAAGACTGTTCCACCCCACTTCAGCTCTAACTGCCAGTAGTTGGTCCCTAGGTTACTCTCAACTTCTGTCTGACTTGGCTATAAATCAGGGGTTCCTATGGCCCTCTCCTCAGGCTTAGTTGCTTGTTAGTGTGGCTCACAGAACTCTGGGAAACACTTATTTACGTTTACCAGTTTATTGAAATATGTGATAAAGGATACAGAGGAACAGTCAGATGAAGAGATACATAGGGTGATGTCTGAGAAGGTCCCAAGTACAGGAGCTTCTGTCCCCATCAAGTTGGGATACATCACCTTCATGATATGGATGTGTTCACCAACCTGATAGCCCCCAAGCCACCTTCTTTGGGGTATTTTAAGGAGGCTTCATCATGTAGGTGTGACCAATCATTAATTTCATTTTCAGCCCTTCTACCTTCTCAAGAGAATGGGGGCTGGGGTGAAAATTCCAAGCTTCTAATCATAGCTTTGGCTTTCTAATGACTAGTCCTCATCCAGGAGCCATCCAGGAGCCCACCCAGTCACCTGATTAGAATGAAAAACACTCCTATTACCAGGGAAATTATAAGGACTTCAGGAGTTCTGTGCCAGGAACCAAGGGCAGAAACCAATATATATTTTCCATTATCTCACAACTTTCATAATATTGTAATGTGCATTTATATATATTCATCATACATATTATCAACATTCTGAACACATAGTTTAGTAACCTACATTTTTCATATATCACTACAACATGAACTTTTTCCATGTTAAATATTTCACTACAATGCAATTTTTAATGGTCGCCTAAGATTCTATTATCTGGCTTTTTAACATTCTACTAACTATAGTTTTCATCTGTTACAAACAACAATCAATTAACACACTTACTGGTAAATAGCACAATTTTTGAATGTGTCTTTAATGATTTCTATTTAAATAAATTCCTGGAAATAAAGGTATTGGGTCAAAAGGAATTTACTTGTATTTTAAGAATTTTTGTGATAATTTTTTTTTCCCTGTAAGTTACCAAATTACCCTTCCCATACAGTCTATTAAATAATTGCTCTTGAGAATCTCACCAACATTGGGCATGGCCTTCTTTTTCTTTGATGTTGAGTAGGTGAGATATGGTATTGACATCTCTTTTTGTTTGAAGAACAAACTGTCGAAGATAACTACAGTTTTTGTTGTTGCCGCTCCCTTGTCCAGTTTTATTGGGGGAAGTTTTTGGATATTAATGATATTAAACTCTTTGTCATATAAGTTGCAAGTTTTGTTTCCAGCTTGTAGTTTGCTTTTTAACTTTATTTATAACACTTTAAATCATACACAATTTTTCCTTTTATTTTTATTCAGTCAGATCTATCAGTTTTATTTCTGATTTAATGGAAATTTCAACAGTCAATAGTTGACTATTCAAAATAATGTTGACAATTGACCTTATACCCTTTATAACTTAAAGAAATGTTTATATATACATATGTTTATATACAAAAACATATGTATTTATAAATATATAACCTATCTTGTTTGTTTAATCAGACATAGTTTGGACTTCTTCCTGTGTTTTTATTGTACTATATTAGATGATGCCATGGTTGTGATGACATGATATGATTTGTTCATATGGTGAATTATAGTGATAGGTTTTGTAAGGATAAACCATGTCACGTTCCAAGAAAAAAAGTCTTGCTCTGTCACTGTGTATTATTCTTTGAAAGCATTATTGAATTCAAAGGCTTTTTTTAAGTCTTTATGAATAGACATTCATAAATGAAACCCTTCAATAAGTGGGTAGAGATGACGGGCACAGGCATTTGTATAGGTGTGGGCATGAATCATTCTTAGTATACTTTGCTATAAAAGTTGTGCTAACCTGATAAATAGCACATTTTCTTGTTTCTTTGCCTTTTTATAACCTTAAATAGTATAGGAATGATTTGTTCTCTGAAAATTTTTTTTTAATCCTCTTGACACAGAGGAATCCTCTCAGAGCCATTTTTTTTCAATATTATTGTTCTTTTCAGAAATTTTACACTTTGTGGATTTATATTTTTCCCATAATCCATATAAAAGAAATATTTTGTTATTACATATCATGTACATTATACTTCATCTCCCATTACTTTTCCAGCACCCATTAAGCTCCATTTATTTTCAGTTTCTCAAATGCACCTAGAATTTGCTCTCCATAGGTACTTTACCTTATGTTCTTCTCTCTTTCTAGAATTTTCTTCTCCCATTCATCAATGTAAGTTATTCTGGAAAAAATATAGGTAAACATCATATTAAAATACAACATTCAGGGGCACCTGGGTGGCTCAGTCGGTTAAGCGTCCGACTTCAGCTCAGGTCACGATCTCGCGGTCCGTGAGTTCTAGCCCCGCATCGGGCTCTGGGCTGATGGCTCAGAGCCTGGAGCCTGCTTCCGATTCTGTGTCTCCCTCTCTCTCTCTGCCCGTTCCCCGTTCATGCTCTGTCTCTCTCTGTCTCAAAAATAAATAAACGTTAAAAAAAATTTTAAAAATACAACATTCAAATTCAAAGTAGTAGATTATTACTTAGTTATTCATTCTTTTCCCCAGCCTTCAAAAGATTGTCTCTTGTTTTCTTCATTGCATGTACCATAATTCATTTTCATGTTTCTTTCTGTCTCCACTACCACATTTATGCCATCACGAGGGATCAATAATTTTAGCTTTATTCATCATTGTGATCTCTGGTTAACAGATTCATAAAGTAATTTTTATCATTGCTCCATTTATTACTTTTCTTTTTGTAGATTTGTTTTTATGTTCTTCTGCTAATTTGGGATTGAAAGCATTTTTGGTCCATTTCTTTATTTTTTTATTATTAAAAAAAACAACAAAAAAAGAAAAAATTAAACTATGAATTGTCTTTTGGTAAAATTTTGACTGTATCCCATGCCTGTGTTATTATTAATTTTTCTTTTTTTTATTTATTAAATTTTTTTTTACATTTATTTATTTTTGAGAGACAGAGTGAGACAAAGTGAGAGTGGGGGAGAGGCAGAGAGAGAGGGAGACAGAGAATCTGAAGCAGGCTCCAGACTCTGAGCTGTCAGCACAGAGCCTGACACGGGGCTTGAACCCACAAACTGTGAGATTATGACCTGAGCCAAAGTTGGATGCTTAACCGACTGAGCCACCCAGGAGCCCCTATTATTATTAATTTTTCAATGACTGACATAAAATTTAACAAGTGGATTTTTAGAGTAGAATGTTCTGATTATATTTCCCAAGAATTTATATTGCAGTTGGAAAGAATTTCTAATTTATCTGTTTTTTAAAGAGATAGTGTTTCTAGCTTTTAAAAGATAATTAGCTTTTATAATTTCTACTATTTTTAAACGTTTATTTATTTTTGAGAGTGAGAAAGAGAATGTGTGCAAGCAGGGGAGGGACAGAGAGAGGGGGACAGAGGATGCTAAGCTCTCAAAAGAGAGCCTGATGCGGGCTCGAACTCACAAACCACGAGATCATGACCTGAGCCAAAGTCAGACGCTTAACCAACTGAACCACCCAGAAGTCCTACAATTTCTATTTTTTGGAATTAATAGAGTATTTTTTACAGTTAAATGTATAATGAATATTTACAAATATTCTGTGAGTACTGAGGAAATTATATATCTTCCAAAGGGTAAAAACTTAGATATATATTGTCCAAATGTATCATGTTTATCTTTTAATGATATTATTCAGATTTGTTTTTACCTTTTTTTTTTTCCAAAGCCTCTTACTGCTCTCTTATTCTTTTCAGTTTCCCTTATATAACTAAATTGTTTTGGCTTTATTTGTATTCAATATTATGAGACACAGGGAGTTTTGCTAGTTAGGTTAATACTGTAGATTTTACCCTGTATCACTTGGGGGTATCAATCCTTATAACTTTAACCCTTGTGAACTAAATATCAATTTATTATAAACACTGTGATTGTCATATTGTTTCTATTTGCTTTTACCAATTGTATGTTCATTTTGTGTGTAACTTTTACAAACAGTACATGGTAGTTTCCCTTTTAAATAAAATGTATAGATATTAACCTATCAATAGGGAATTTTAACTTTAAGCTTTGAAGAATTTGATGTGTTGGAGTTTATTCCTTCAGTTTCACTTACTCTTGCCGATTATACTATTATTATTGTTGTTGTTGTTGTTGTTGCCAAATAAGCTAAGATTTCTTTATGTCTTTTTCACTGTTAAATATTTTCTTTGAAAAACTATTTGATAATAAGACATTGACATAATCTTGAGGTTTCTATTTTTAAATTAACGTTAACCTGTATATTTTAAATTAAAATAGACACCACTGTATGAGAAATAATGTATGTGTTGCATTATGATAGATAAATTCACGTTAGAAAACTATTTTGTTTTATTACTGGAATTCAGGTCTATTACAACAACAGACACCATAATGGAACTCCAGAATCTGTTTTTCATTCAACATCTTGTAAGTCATTTTTTGGCTCTTTATTATATTATATTAAAATATATATTAACATTACAAACCTTTATTATTTTACATTCGTGCTTATATTTAATTATTAAATGTTTATATATTTCCTATCAAGGTAATATTTTATGTTTTCTGAAAAAAAACATGTGTAGGTGAATAAAACAATATTGTTTTATTTTTAATTTTTTATTTGAATGTAGTTGACACAAATACTACATTAGTTTCAGCTGTACAATGGAGTGATTTGGCTTCTCTTCATTTATCCTATGCTCACCACAAGTGTTCCTACCATCTGTGACCATATAACACTATTACAATATTGTTGGCTATATTCTTTCTGCTGTGCCTTTTATTCCTGTGACTTACTCATCCCATAACTGGCAGCTTGTATCTCCCACTCCTCTTCACCCATTTTGTCCCCCCACCCCACCTCTCTTCTCTCTGGCAATCATTAATCCGTCCCCTGTAAAATACAGTATTTTAAATTCAATTAAAAGATTCCATTATTAAAGGAGGTAGATTTCATAAAACAATTTGTAAGAGGATATATCTGTATAGACTTAAATTATGAGTATGTTTATGACATTTTTCATGACTGTTAACAAAACATGTTTGTTTTGTGTACCGTTTTGGAGACTTACCTATTTTGTCTTATTCTGTCCCTCAAAGTTGAGCTTGGTAGAGGCAGGCATTAGATACAAATCTGTCCTGATTTACCTAATTACAGCTAAGATAAAAATCGCTTAATTACAACATGGCTATTTAATTTTTTATCATTGCTATTTTAAATATTTTGATCAAAATAAAGTTGCAGATAGAAAAAAACCACTTAAACTTAAATGTCATTATAACAATGACATTAACAGCTTTGTGTCACCACTCCCCACTCATTGTCCTGCTCACCAAGACAGCCACTTTTCACCATTTCTGTTTTCAGTTCTTCTTATGGTTATCTCTATAGGGGTAAAGAATATTAGCTGCTCCTCTTTCTAGAGTTAGTAACATTGCCCATGGATTTCATCCTACAGAGGGAGAAGGCAGTACACTGTTTTAAGTTTCTCAGCTTGTTCACCATTTGTATGTTTGTAAATTAAATTAAATGATGTAAATTTCTGTGTTGTGTTATCAACTGTAGACAGTTTCTTTTACTTTTTTTTAATGTTTATTTATTTTTGAGAGAGAGAGAGAGAGAGGGAGCCGGGAGGGGCAGAGAGAGAGGGAGACACAGAATCTGAAGCAGGCTCCAGGCTTGAGCTATCAGTACAGAGCCCAATGCAGGGCTTGAACCCATGAACCGTGAAATCATGACCGGAGCTGAAGTCAAGCGCTTAACTGACGGAGCCACCCAGGCGCCCCAACTCTAGACAGTTTCTGATGCTATCATTGCAATGTCTCAGTCTTACTCTCTTACACACACATGCAAGTGTGCAAGCACTAATGCCTTATTTCCCAAAGTCTCTGAAAAGAGGAAAGATATAAAAATTCATGTTCCAAACTGTTGTCCCAGGTCCCATGTAAAGTTTCCACTCTTCCTGCTCTGATTTATTAAATAAAAGCTTCTAATACTAAATGCCCACCAAATTCAACCAGATAGCTTTGATTTTATTTACATATAAATACTTTTCTTTTATAATTTCTTACAATAAAAACAACTCCATTGAATTGTTTTTTTTCTGCCTATGCAGATAACTTCTAGCTGCAGCACCTACTCTTGGGAGTCATAGACTCAACTGGACGTTTCACACTCACTCACATTTTACTAGGCCAGATGTGATACCATTTCACTCAAGGAGACACAGAACAGAAAACACAGTGCGCCAGCAAGGGGGCGTAGCGATAGTGGTCACAGTGCCCATGGCAACCCTGGAACTGTTCTTTGACCCTCCCAGAGGCAAGTGAGATGTGAGAGAATCGGGTCACATGTGTGGGTGTGCTAGCTGCCCTTGCTTAGAAGCCCCCCGTTAAGAAAGGAATCGGTATCTCTTAGAATAGTTCCTTGGGAGTAGCTTCCAGACATGCCACAGGGATTGTGCCCAAAAATGAGATGTGCCCTGGGTTACTCCACTCAGGGAGACCGAAAACTGGGGCTTGCACCAGGACAGTGTGGTTCACACATAAATCTTCCTGTCCAGGCACAGTTGAGCAACCAGGGATCATTTTCGTCATTGGCAACATTGCCTAGAAAGGCAGCTAACATTCCGCTTTTATCAGATTTCCATGTCCGTGGAGCTAGAGTGTTATCCCACGGTCCCTTCCTCACCAAGCAGAAAAAGTTTTATTGACTCTTCACTCACGATGGCATTTTTGTAATAGATAAATGACAGAATGAGGTTTTAATAGTAATGTCTTCACCAGGAGAAGTCTTGGGTTGTGACTTGCCAAGAATGCACCTCCTAGAAAAGTTTTGCTGAGCTTCCCTGGCATAAGACTTCATTAGCCACACGTTGACAATGTTCCCGAAAGAGCTCCTGGGGCCCTTTCTTCCTGTACTGATTTGGACTACCTAGGTGTACAGCTTAGCTACTGTGGTAAAATTTTCCTTCATTAGCTTCCTGTTTCAGAATTGCTACATCTGAATCTCATTTGTTAAAAAAAAATTACTGGTATATATTCTCTAGTGTAAGAAGAAAATATTCTAATTCTGGCACACATAAAAATGCAATGCTTTAATTCTACTCTGTCACTTGATCCATAGGTTGACCTGGCATAGAATTCTGTGTTTAAAAACTTAGTATTGAAAAAGTATTTCTGTTTCGTTCTCCTGCATCCAGTATTACTTTCTAATGCCATCCTGTTTTTCGTTCTTTGTCTGTATTCTCATATCTTTTTTCTCTTTGGGACTTTTAGGCTTTCCTCTTTATTCTTTGTCTTGCACGAGTCTTTTCTTGTATACTATTGGCTTTTGTGACCTGGAAACATATCTCTGAGAAATTTTTTTTCATTCCACTTTTTTTTTTTTTCCTGTAGCCCTTCTGGAGCTCCTGTTAGTCCCATTTTGGAACTCCTAAGTCAAATTATTATTTTGGAACCCCCCTTTATTGTTGAGGATTTCTTTGACAATTCGGTTCTTATCAGCAGTTTGATCAAAGTTACAGGGAGACCATAGAAAAGGGTGATTAGAAGTTCTATGGCCCTAATCAAAAAGAATGACATCTTGCCATTTGCAACTATGTGGATGGACCTGGAGGGTATTATGCTAAGTGAAATTGGTCAGTCAGAGAAACACAAAAATCATATGGCTTCACTCATGTGAGGACTTTAAGAGACAAAACAGATGAACATAAGGGAAGGGAAACAAAAATCATATAAAAACAGGGAGAGGGACAAAAACATAAGAGACTCTTAAGTATGGAGAACAAACACTGGAGAGGTTGTGGGAGGGGGGGATGGGCTAAATGGGTAAGGTTCATTAAGGAATCTACCCCTGAAATCATTGTTGCACTATATGCTAACTAACTTGAATGTAAATTTAAAAAATAAATAATAAATTATTAAAAAAAAGTTCTGTAGCCCTTACAGGGACTGTTGACTGAGGAGATTCCTTGTAATATTTATGATTTGTTTTCTCCGGTGCCATTTATTATCTCTGGAAATTAATCAATGTAATACTTCTTGTGGTAGTGTAGGGGAATGTAGGGGAATGGTTCTTCCCATAGTAGGGCAGAGGGACAGGTGTTCAACCATTTCATAGGCAGACATTGACTTTGCCCTCCTAATCTCAGTCCTGGGCCACATCCCTGCTCTGTTCTGAGCCTGATTTTACCTTGAGTCTCTTAACCTTTTCCTTTCAATTTTCTCAGAGAATAAACTTCTTTCTCCTCCCTGGAGTGTCTTTTCAAAGGGTGTTTGGTTTCTCTGTAAATAGACATTCAACTGTACCATTTTTGGTCCTATGATTCATTTCCACTGTCTATGTGCCTCCAAATTTGAGACTCAGGCATTCTGGGTAACTGGTATGGATCTTATGCAGTGTGCTATTTTGGTGCTGGCTTTCTCTCCTTTGTTTTCTACCTTCCAAAACTTGCTGAAATCTCTCTAACTCTAATTTCCCTTCTCCCATTCTTTCTGGCATTATGGATCTATGCCACTGTCAGGTCTTTAATAGTAGCAGAATTCCTGGAAAGAAGGGAGAGAGACGTGTTCTTAGGTCATGATATATATCTGAAGTCTTGGTTGTTTTATCATTAATAATTTTATCAAGGCAAGTCTGAAGCTACTTAATGTTTCTGTAGAATGGACCCTAATTAATTGCTGTGGAATGAAACGCTTACTCATAGTCATTTGGGGCAGTTTCTCGCAAAATCTCAGTTCAAGGTGTCCTATTTTTCTAGTAACATGCTTTCATTTTAGTAATTTCCTTGAGGTGGATGAGTTTAGATGATTGTTCCTCTGATGAGGTTTTTATCCACAAATTTTGGAAACAATCATGTCGATCAATATATATACCAGTAATCACAGGTTTATTGATAATTTTAGTGAAAAGAATTTGAGAGAAACACGTTGGGTCATTTTGGGAGTCTATTGCAATAAGAACTTCTCTAAAATATTCAATACAACCCATGTATCCTCACAAGATCCTTTTAAATAAAATAAAATCATTCCCATTTTATAGACGAGGAAATTTTAACTTAGATAATTCAATCAATTTATTTTTTGTTTCCAGTAAAGAAGTGGTGGAGCCAGAATTCAAACACAGGTCCAACATCTGCCAGTCTCTATTTGAAATTAATTTATTCTTACTATTAAGAATTTCCAGTTACAGACATTTTGAACATGAGACACACGGTCTCTGGCAGCTATCTGTTTAGCTGGGTCATTCCCATCTTTCAGGTTATAGAAAGTCTCATGCTCAAGGCCACTCCTGAACGTGTAGAAAATAGGTTCCCCTTACTTTTTTTCCACTTACTCACTCTTTCATAAATCTAAGGAAAATACATTATTATTTTATTTGTTGGTTTACCTGTTTAGCATTTGTTTCCCCCCCAAAGAATGAAAATTTCCTTAGAACTGGTAACTTCTCATGCCTTATATTCTGCTGTATCCTTAGAGACTATCCCAGTGCAGCACTTCTCAGTAAGTATGGGGTGAATGAGGGGTACCAATGAATTAATGTAACGACAGATGCTTTAACAGATAAACCTCCAAATCCCAGTGACTTAACAGAATTGAAATTTATTTCTTACCCTACACCAATTGGTAAGTGTTTGTGTGTGTGTAGGTGGTGGAGTTCTGTTCTACATATTCATTCAAAACTCTAGGCTGACATAGGGTTTCCATTTTTCATATATAGCTTCTAATTTTGCTATGGTTGCCAACATCCATCCGGCAACCCGGAGAAGAGAGTGTGTAACATCTCTCCAGAGGGTTTAAGCACCAGGCCTGGAACTAACATATCTCACTTCTACCTTTATCTCAGTCACATGGCAACACTGAACAGCAAGTAAAGCTGATTCAGAAGGAAAAGAAAACAGGTGGATTCAGCATTAGCCAATCTCTGCCACAAGAAAGAAAGGAGGACTGATTAAATACCCAGCATACCCAGTCTTCTCAGTCTTACCAAACTGCTTCAAATGTATTATTCCTATATTGTTTTAAAAACATGATTTAGGGGGCACCTGGGTGGCTCAGTCGGTTGAGTGTCTGGCTTCGGCTCAGGTCGTGATCTCACAGTTTGTGAGTTCAAGCCCCCCGTTGATCTCTGTGCTGACAGCTCAGAGCCTGGAGCCTGCTTCAGATTCTGTGTCTCCCTCTCTCTCTCTGCCCTCCCATGCTCGTGCTCTTTCTCTGTCTCTCAAAAATAAATAAACGTTAAAAAGTTAAAAAAAAACCATGATTTAGGATGACTGAATTTCAATTTCCTCATCTAAAATAGTAAGAACATCATTTCCTTTCCTATCTGCATTAGCCAGAGCAAACCATAGTAGCAATATATAACACTGGTGCACCACTCCACATCCCTTTGGTATCCTCCAATCCCTCCATATACAATGTAAACTCATAATCAATCATTATGATCACCCTTGAAATTATTCTTGAATCCCTTGATCCCATCAATCGCCCAATTCCCACATCCAACAGCTTTCTTTTCTCTCTCCTGCATCATTATTTCCCTTCTGTGCTAGATAAGTCTAATCGGTATGCAATTGTTGAAAACAAACAGCAACCACAATATTTCTTTTGACACTATTTCCTCTTCAGCCACCCCTTTATTTCATCTCCACACCCCCCCACCTCCCAACAGTAAAGCTTCTATGAAAGAGATTTGTATTTTGACTGTCTCTGGTTCTTTTCCTATTTTTCTCTTGGGCCTGCCTATTCCACTGAATCGCTCTTGTCAAATCCAACAATGCCCTCTCTGATAGTACATCAAAAGGTCAATTCTCAGTCCTCATTGAATTTGACTTATCAACACCATTCATCATAGTTGATTACCCCCTCCTCCTTGAAAGATTTCCTTTTAAATTGGCTTCCTGGACACGCTCTTAAATTTTCTTCTATTTCACTTGTTAGTCTCCTTTCCTGGTTCTATCTTTCCTCTCCAAACTTTTAATATTAGAGTGTCCGAGGACTTAGTCTTGGGATTTCTTTCCTTTCTATCTAATTTTAATTTCCTGGTGAATTATTCAATCTTCTACCTTTAAATAACAGCTCCATGATGAAAGCTTTCAAATTTATGTCCAGTCCCAGACCCTTTCTTGCAAGATTTATGGTACAAGAGTTCCACATTTGCATGTTCAGGCTTCCTATTTGGCATCTCCACTTGGCTGTCTAATTATTTTTCAAATTCACAAATCCAAAAGTGAGCTCCTGCTCTCCGCTGCACCCACAGTCTTCCTGATGTCCATTAATTATAACTTCATGTAACTATTTCTACTCACTCTAGAGCCACCAAACTGGTATGAACCACTGTCATATTTTGGCTGGATTATGGCATTCTCAACGAGTAGTCCTAAAAACCTGTAAAATGTGTAGTCAGAGTATATCACTTCTCTGTTCAAAATCCTGCAGGTGCTGCCTGTGTAACAAAAAAGCTGATGTATCATTAAAATGGCTTCCAGGCCCTACAAATCTGGCCCTTGCCTCTCCCCTCTCTGCGTCATACTCTTACGTGACAACTCCTGTTGCTACCCTTCACTGGCTCCACTCCAGCCACATTGGCATTCTGGCTATTCCTTGGACATGCCGGCCATGCTCCTACCTGTGGGTTCTTGCCCTATCCTTCCTTTGCCTCAAACAGGCAGCCTCCAGATATCTGCTTAGCTAACTCTCTCACCTGCTCACAGTCTTTATCATCTTCTAGCCTACGTTACCATCTGCTTATTTATTATGTGCACTGTTAAGTGTCTGTCGTGTCAGTAGGTCATTTCCATGAGGACACGGATCCTTGTTTTGTTCTCCGAGATATCTTATGTAACTAAATCAGTGTTTGGCACACAGTAGGACTCAAAACTTTTTTTTTTTCCGAATAGTGAGTAATTAGTCCTTGTATGTCCAAGACAGCGTGCCAAGTGTTTATTGTAAATCAATTCATTTAACCTCATTTTTGGAATTAGGGAATGGAGTCACAAACATAATGAAGATTCTAGCCAAGGCCCCACCTAGGAAGTGGTACGGCTAGGTTGGAACCGAAGCAGTCTAGCTCCCAAGTGAGGCCCTGGTTTCACTGCATTCCTCTCTGCCCTTTCATTGTGTATGAAAAGTAGGAAATACTCCCCCAGGGCAAAGGATGTTTCCAGTACACTGTCTTTTCTCTGTCCTTCTCCAGAAGAGGGTATGATTTCCCATTAAACCCTGGTGAACATTTACATCAGGATAAGTAATCCTAACGGTAGAACGAAACAATTTTGTCCCTCGGTTAATTGATTTTATACCTCAATGGTAAGAAAGTTTATCTGTGTGGGACAGAAGCCTTTGTGATCTTTGTGGGAGGCTATCTACTTATGCACATAAAGTTACACCAAATGAGTTTCTCTCTGAGATCTATAATAACTAGACTCCCTCTCTAATCCCTTCCAAATGGAGTGACTGAAAGAAAGAGAATTAAGTCTAAATGATAGTATCGCATAAAAGAATAGTGTTTTGTGGAAGGAGAGTTTCTCTTCTGTATTCTAATTGCTTTCTTAAAATATAAGATGTTTTTATTTGTTTTGAATAATATGGGCAAAATACACAATATCAGGAATTTATTGTGTTTGGTCTCATTCTAAAAAATGTGTTTGTTTGAAAGCCTCAAAAGACATGGACATAATAAAAATGAAAGTATGTTAAAGGTGATTACTCAAAGAACCCAGCAATGTATTTGACATAATAATCTCCTTTCATGTGTTATGTTTCATTTCTAGATAATTCTAAAGCATTGATTGCATTTCTGGTATTTCTGATCATTGTGACATTCTTAGCCCTGCTTTTCGTTCTCTACAAAATCTATGACCTGCGCAACAGAAGATCCAGGTAAGAGTTGATTTCAAAATGAAAAATAGTAGTAATAATGATGAAAACATCTATCTATGAGGCAAGTTTAGAACCAGTTACGTATAGAATGAGAAGTAGCATTAAGTCCAGTTCATCAGTGAACTTTTGATCAAAAACTTCGCAACGTCTTGTTGGTTTGTAGTAAATAGTAACATTTTCTACAGTAATACTGTTATAGATTTTTTTTAATAATAACAAAGGAAGAGAATAGGTATTTATTCTTTTAGTTAAAAGTGGGTCAAAGGGATGTAGAAATGATAGAGGCAAAAAGAAAAGAAAGAAGTATCTAGGGAAGTATATGTATTTCTTTGGGCCAGGAACAACCATATTTTATGAAAAACAAGAATTTTAAAATAAAATAATTTAGTCACTTACCTGAGTTTAGCAGACAACCCTTGGTTGGTTTCTTCCTTCCTTCCTTTTTCTTTCTTTCCCTCCATTCTCCTCCATCTCCTCTCCTCCCCTTCCTCATCCCCTTCCCCCTCCCTTCCCTTCCTTCTCCTGTCTCCCCTTCTCTTGTCCTTTCTTCTTTCTTTATCCTTCCTGCTTCCATTCCTTCCTTCCTTCAATACATTCATTAAATATAAATCGAATCCCAATTGAATTCTATGTTTCTTAAAAAAAATCCCAATTGAATTCTATGTTTCTTCCATTCCTTCCTTCCTTCAATACATTCATTAAATATAAATCGAATCCCAATTGAATTCTATGTTTCTTAAAAAATATAGACACTTACGTTTCTTATTTTCACAGTGATATAGATGAACAGCAGGAACTTGTTGAAAGGGGTAAGTATACCAGTTTTTTACTGATGAATATCCTCCTCATATTTGAATCTATTCGTTTTAAATAAGAATTCAACATTTTTTATCTAACCTAGACTTCCTCTGTTGATACAATGAAGAACCTTAGATTCACTTATCTATTTATTCAATTAGTAAGTACTATGAATTTCCAAGTATATGGCAAGTATTGTGCCAGAGCTGAATATATGGTAGTGATAGGCCACAGACCCTGCTCTTAAAGGGTTGAAAATCTAATAGAGGAAGGCAGAAGTATCAGCAAATATGACAACGACTTGGTAAATGCCATAGTGGTTGAATGTGTATGCTTCTAGAGAAAGATAGAAGATAGAAGCTTGTGAGTGGGAAAGGCAGGCATCTGAGTCACCTAAGATTGTGGGGAGACATTAGACCAACAAATAAGGGAGTACAAGAGTAAACAAAAAGTCACATAGAGATAGAGCTAGTAAGTGTGCTCAAGTCTCTGCAAAGGTTAAAAGGTGGGATGGTGGCTGTTTCCACATAAGGCCCATTTAAGGACATGACAAAAAATGCAATTTGACTTAAGAGAGGAAAAGAAATTCCATTTTTCCCCTTCTTTTTAGCCTGTACATTGTTTCTTTCATTTTTTAAATGTGATTTTGATCCATTAAAGGGGATAGAGGTAAAGATTGAAACTGTTTACAATAAATAAAATGATCTGTCTCCTCATAGTCAAGACAGGAGAAATTTAAGAACTCTTCTGTCTTGTTTTAACTTATCTCTGAAAGCTTTCCCTCTGCAAGAGCAGGTACCAAATCAGTAAACAAAAGCTTTAGTGTTGGTTCTTTGGAACCTCTCATTGACTTTATTTTCCATTGCAAAATCTATCACTACTTGATATTGCATTATCTATTTTATTTGTTAACTATCCTCCCATGACTAGAATGTAAGCTAGGGATGCGAAAGTAAGGAGATTTTTTCCCCCCTCATTTCACTGCTCTATCCCGAGTATCTATGTGAGTATATGGAATTCAATAAATGTCAATGAATGCATAGATGAATGAGATGAAATGTTCTGAGGATTAGTTTTGAAAGCCTGAGGGAAGAATGAAGAGCACAAGAGTAACAAGTACCTGAGCAGAGAAGGGGAGTCAATTTCAAGGTGTCAGGGCAGACTAGGGAGGGTCAAAGAAGCATTTTATCTCAAAGTTCATACTAATTGTCCATTGGCATGCATTAGAACTTACCCAAACCCTCTAAAACCTCAAAGGTGGCCTTGAGTTCAGAACGAATGAATACCAGAGGTTCCCAACAACCCAAAGAAGTGACTGTACATGGCCAATTTGATAGCTGTATTTGGACGGAAATTTCTGCAGACACTAAGACAAATGTGCAACCTTAATGGACATCGTCTTGCATCATCTGATAGAGAACATTGACGTGAATAGGAGAAACACATTTTTTACATGAGTGGCAGTTTATATTCGCTTAATTTTCTGAAACTTTGCTTTTCAGGAGCCATATACAATTGTAGCTCTTTATGGTTAATATGTATTCTTACTCCTTAGTAAGTTATTAAGCAAGCATACCATATAAAGTGCTTCGTACTCTGGAGGCCTAACACATGAACACAACTTGTTCATAGCCTAGTATAAAGGGATTAGCAAATTAAGCTGAGTCTTGAGTATAAGGATATTAATCATATTCTCTTACTTGTCTGTTTACAAAATTTCATGATAACTTAAACATGGAAATAATGAAAGGAAAAAATAATAACTATGATATAGATAAATAAGTATGGTAATTGTTATATTACGTTATGTGTTCAAACCTTAGCATTTAGTCAATGAAACACTAATAAGAGTGTCAGATTTTTTTTTTTAACAAGTAAAGTTGCATGCTTTTATTTTATTTCGGAAGACTAATTTGCAGCAGTTTAAAAGACAAATCAGTATGGGGAAAAACTAGAGACAAGGAGAGGACTTGGGAAGATGTAGTTACATGGATGAGGAGGCCTGCCTGCACCTGACCACTGGCAGAGGGATGGAAAGTACCCAGTCACCTACTGGATATGGAGAGGGAGGGAGAAATCTATAACTGTGGAAGTTTCCATCTTAAATTAGTTTGTGAATGGTCATCTTGTTTACTGAGATTTGAAATACTGGAGTAAAGGAAAAATGATTTTTACTTTGGGCATTTTGACTTTGATGTACATGTGGGATAACCCTTTGGAAAATCTGGGAGATTGAAAGGTTAAAATAAAGCCCAGAAGAAGGCTGGAGTACAACATTTAGAAGTCATAGGTGAATCTTTGTATGTGACTGAGACTTTCCAGGTAGTATGTGTGAGAAGGGAAGAAGCAAAGGATTAATCCAAGCGATAAATTTAATGAAATTTGTATGAAGACTTGAAAGATGGACATAACCCTAGTCATGAATCCTTAATATGTTTAAAGATGATGAAAAGCAACTGATGAGTGTGGAGCCAATCCATGCAGATATTTTGTTGGAAACTTATAAGAGGAAGATTGCTGATGAAGGAAGACTGTTTCTGGCTGAATTTCAGGTGTGTGCTCTTCTTGATACGTGATGAGAAATTTACTCAATTATCAGGATAATTCCATTTTAAATGTATTATATAATGCTTTGTCTTTATAATTTATTCTACGTAATCTAGCAACATAGTCAAAGCAGATATTATCAGCAGATATTTATAGACCAGAAGAGATCGTCATAGTCATGAAACTGGCAAATATTTCAAAATAATTCTTTATTGTATCATTATTAGTTATAAAGTTGTGTCACAACTTTATTCTCAAAGTAGCCCATCATTCATTTTTAGTATTTTTTGCATAATTCCTAATAATGTTAATTTCAATTACTCCATGCAACTTGTTCATCAGCAAAAAAGAAATACGTTCCAGGATGTCTCATTTGCTCAAAATGGTAAGTGACAAGGGGGAAATTATTTTTCTTGAATCTGCCATGACCCAAAGGACCATTATGTCTTTCAGAGCATTCCACGGGTATTTAGCAAGTTTTCCATCAAGGATGCTCGAAAACCCTTTAACCAGAACAAAAATCGTTATGTTGACATCCTTCCTTGTAAGTACTCATGGAGAATTGAATTTCTATATGTTTAGGCTCCTTGGTTATTCATTATTTCACTTATTTATATTTCTTTTCTTTGAACAGATGATTACAACCGTGTTGAACTCTCTGATATAAGTGGAGATGCAGGGTCAAATTATATAAATGCCAGCTATATTGACGTGAGTAAAAACGCATAACTGCTAGATTATTTTATGTCTTTGTTGTTTTGTCATTGTATCTATACATTCCATTCAGTTCTTTCTTTGTCATGTCAAAAGTTTAGAAATATTATTAGAAATAGTTTGAAGTAAACTCCTCATGTCACTTACATAAACAACAAAATCATTAATATCTACAGGAATAGTTATTTATTATTTGTTATTCATGCTAGGTATATTATAAAATTTTTCTCTACCAAAAGTGATACTAATAATTAAAATACTCTGGTGCCTACTATTGTGCTGGATATTAGTCTTAATGATCTGTATATGTATTTCTCATAAGAGCCCCACATTTGCCCTGACCACGTGCACCATACTCACTGTAGAGGTGAAGACTGGGAGACTCTGGTTAATTAGTTATCCTTATCCTCATTCAATCAGTAAAAAGTTGAGTTGGGATTCAAACCCGGGTCTGCCTGACTCCAGCCTGTTGTTCTTCAATTACATAACATTGCATTTCAGCAGAGATATGCTTCATTGACCCAGATCATTTGTTCATCATATTTATCCAAAAATAAATGTTGCATATGGTTAATTTATCCAAAATATTTTAAAATGTTATTTATTATATAATTGCTGAATAAGTAATGCATCACACATTTAAAAAAGAATAAGCAGCAGTGTAAAAACAGGGAGACTGAAAAATAGCTTCTTTCCACCCAATCTACCATTTGTGCAATGCTCCCACCTACTACACAAGGTAACCTCTATATTGTTTCTTATTGATCCAGTCCGAAGGCACTAACATTTGTTATCTTCTCTTTATCCAAAAGTGTTAACATAATATTCACATTTTTCTGTGCCATGCTTTATAAACCTGTAAAGTTATGTGATATGTATATCACATATATACACATATATGTATATATACACATATACACATATATATGTATATATATATATATAGTAATGATACAATAAAAATATATATGGATATATCCTTATAATAATTACAATACATTACAATAATATCATTACAGGAACGGGGTTTGGCAAATCTTTTCTGTAAGAGTCCAGGCAACAAATATTTTGGATTTTCCAGGACATAACATTTTTGTCACAACTACTTAGCTCTGAAGTTTAGTGGCCACAATTCCATACACAATGTGAATGCATTCCAAACTTTTTTTTTAAACAAAATCAGACATAAGTTGTAGTTTGCTGACCCTGGACATAGAAAATTTCTGCATTTTTTATATTTTATTAGTCATTCATGGTATAGCTGTATTGTGATTTAGTTAATAAGTGCCTATATTAATGGACATTAAATGTGTTTAGAATCTTCTGTTATAAACAATGGTTCAATGGAAAATCTTGACTTACTATTTTACAATGAGTTTTAGTGTATCTAGGATAAAATACTAAAAGAAGAATTTCTAGGCCAAAGAGAATATGCATTTGCAATTTTAAAAGGTATTTCCAAATGGTCTTCCACTGGGTCATACCGATTTACATTCCACCAGCAATATATGAAGAATGCCAAAAATTTTTTTTTGACAGTCAAATAGTAGACAAATTGTATACTATGCTATAAGGCAATTCACCAGCTTTTCTTGCAGAAAGATATTGAAACTGAGGTTTGCTTATTTCGATGTACATGAATATATAAATTTTTAGTGGAGTAGGTAAAATGGTCAAATTAAATTTGTTTGTTTGTTTGTTTATATATTTATTTATTCACATGGTATCTTAGTTTCCTAGGGCCGACATAGCAAAGTATTACAAACAAGATGGCTTAAAACAACATAAAAGTATTCTCTCAAAGTTCTGGAGACAAGAAATCCAAAATCAAGGTGTCAGCAGAGACATGCTGCCTCTGAAGGGTCTGGGGGAAATTGCTCTTTGCCTCTCCTAGCTTCTAGTGGTTCCTGGCAATCGTTGGCCTTCCTAGTCTTGTGCCTGTATCACCTTCAAATGTGCTTCTATGATCACATGATCTTCCCTGTGTGATTCTACAGCGCTGTGTCTCCTTTCTCTTATAAAGACAACAGCCATTTGGGGCTCCTGGGTGGCTCAGTTGGTTAAGCATCCAACTTCGGCTCAGGTCATGATCTCACAGTTCGTGAGTTCAAACCCCCTGTCAAGCTCTGTCCTAACAGCTTAGAGCCTGGAGCCTGCTTCAGATTCTGTGTCTCCCTCTCTCCCTGCTCCTTCCCCGCTCCTACTCTCTCCCTCCCTCCCTCTCTCTCTCTCTCTCTGTCTCTCAAAAATAAGTAAAAAAAAAAAAAATACATAAAAAAAAAGAAGATACCAGTCATTAGATTTAGAGCCCAGCCTCAGAGGGCTATAGCCTTATCTTCCACAAAGACCTTACTTGCAAATGAACTCACACCCTGACGTTCTGAGTAGATATGAGTTTTGAAAAATGCTATTGAATCCTCTACACACATATTCTGTAAAATGAAAAAAAAATATTTAAGAATATTTTTTACTCAGATCATTTATGAAACATTTTTACAAGTAGAAGCAGGGCTGGGACTTTTCTTCTCAAGTATTCTGTCCCTAAAGACATCACTTTAACCTGTACTAATGTCCTGCCTCCCATCAACTTTGATACATGACAATTTTGTATCCTTGCTTGCTGTTCTCCTTGTAAGCTCTATCCCACGCAACAAATGACATGTGCTTATGATATTCTTATACCATTTCTTATTTCATTCCTTTTTAATATTATCCTCAAAGGCTTGTTTATAATCACAAGCAACAGTTACAAATGTGAGGTCATTGTCTAAAGATAATTACTAGCACTGTGCCATAATTTTGACCTCTATTTTAACCGATTCTGCAGGTGACTTCTGTAGGCTTTCACAATTAGCATTGATAAACTTTATTTTAGTATATAGGGTTTCTTCCAAACGTTGTTTTTCAAAGTAAAGTAATTGACAGAAGATTTTATAAGGATTTAGATAATCTCTGAGAAAAACCCCTTATATTTCCTATTCAAATATATGTGGGAATTATGGTATTGACTTTTACTTATTTGTAAATAAGTAAATAAGTTCTGCTCCAGCAGAACTAGGAGTTCCTGAAAAATGTGTCTCAGCTTTTAGATAGGTACTTGACATATTGTAGCCCGTTAATAAATAAGTGTTGAATGAGCTAATGTATAAATAATACTATGTCATGAGATAGAAGTTTCAAGAAGTTACTAATATTAATCCTGAATTCTTGTGGCCCATGTAACAATATTTCACCTAATGGGAGAAGGTTAGCCCATGTAACAATATTTCATCTAATGGGCGAAGGTTATCTCTCTGAAGGGCTTCTCTGATTGCTCAGGTGAATTTAAGGAATATGAGATAATTTGGAAGAAACTAGCACAATATCTTATTTGCCTCTGTCATCCTTCTTTGCCTTGGTAATAGGAGTGGAAAAAGCAAACATTGTAGGTAATGAAATTAAAGTCACTCTGTCTCTTATCTACAATGGCAGAAAAGGAGTCTAGGGAATCGGTGGTCTATCCCAGCGCTAGTTAAAAGGTAGATGTGTGGGGATATCTCACAATGATTTATTGAAAGAAATTGAGTAAAAATCCCCAAAGCAACAATATGGCTTGTAAGAAGGTTTAAACTGTAACAGACGGTGCTCTGAGTTGTCAGGACATAAAATATAAGAATGTCTGGATTATTTTTGTAAATTGCTGCATGAATTTACAGGATGAGGATGAAGTCCAGTTTTCAAAATTGTTTTGGATATATAGCAAAGATACATAAAGGTCAAGAATGGTGTTTGTAAGTGCTAACATGTTTGGTGCAGTTTAAAGGGTGACCATGAGTTAATAAAATCCCCCTTATGATTTGAAAATGTCCTGAGAAATCCACAACCAAGAGACGGGGGATCTAAATTAACTTCCTCTAACTCATGATTTTGCACATAAAGAAATAATTGAGTGTTCAGTAAATGATATGCCTTTGTGTGTTTTTTGAACAGGGTTTCAAAGAACCCAGGAAATACATTGCTGCACAAGGTAATTTATCTGACAGTTTAACACTCTTTTTGAAAATTGTTTCATAGCGCAGTTAAGAAGATATTTCTTATCAGTTTGTGTTTATTTACTTCCTAGGTCCCAGGGATGAAACTGTTGATGATTTCTGGAGGATGATCTGGGAACAGAAAGCCACAGTCATTGTCATGGTCACTCGATGTGAAGAAGGAAACAGGGTAGGATTCATAGGGTAAAGGTTGGGTTTAGAAAAAGAGAGTGTTGAATCGTATTTCAAAACACACACACACACACACACACGTGCTGGATGGATGACAAAAACAGACAGTTCTTTATTTTAATCAGTATGACACTTGATTTGAACTTTTTACACATGTAGAAAAATAGTGTCCATACCTAAATATATGTATATATGAATAAAATTTAAGTGCTTCTGCTTAATTGCTGGACTTACATTTGACTCCTATTTCTTTGCACTATTGTTACAAGTTTAGTGCATTTCTGTGAAATGATTTCACAAGTACTTGAGAATACTTGAAAGAAAACTGTCCTTGGGCAGATACGTGGTAATTCATGTAATGGGACTTTAGGAAGCGTGAAAGCCTCCCTATCCTCCAGCCTGAAATTAACCACATGCAACCACATCATTTCTGCTGACAACTGAGCACATCTCCTTTTAATATGCAGCTAAGCTTGGGAAGATCATCCTCTGGCTACGTAGTATGAAGGAAATCTATCAGGGCCATTAATGGGAAATGGAATACATTTCAACCATCACAGCTTAAGGTGTATATGTACTTAAAGGAGAATACATGAATATTTTGAGAATTTCAGATGAATAATTTTTGTTTTGTTTTTTAAAGAGCCTTTATACATACATTTGTTTAAATGAAAAACAAAAATTATTAATATTTTTTAAAATATAGAACAAGTGTGCAGAATACTGGCCGTCAATGGAAGAGGGCACACGGACTTTTGGAGATGTTGTGGTAAAGATCACCGAGCACAAAAGGTGTCCAGATTATATCATTCAGAAGTTGAACATTACAAACGTGAGTTTGTTTTATCACATATTTTTATTTTCATACGGTTTGTCTAAAAATACAATTATGGAATTAAATGTGAGAAATTATATCTAAGAAAAATTATTTTTAACAACCTACAGGAGGAGGAGTTGGGTTAGAACACAAGCCAGCAGGTCAAGTTAAATCACTGGTGAAAGTGGGATCTGTCTGTCCAAGTCCCATCAAAAGTATTTATAATTCTATGACTCTTGACATATAAAGAAAAGAGCTCTTTAAGTGTGTTGAATAAATGACTGAATTATTGAATGAATGGTAAAATGGCCCTTATTCTCTATGGGTCTATTAATTACCATTATGGAAAGAATATACACATGGCACAATTAAAGACTACTGTAAGAAATACAAAGCACTAACTATGTAGTAAAGATAAAATGTTAGTTTGGAAAAAAACAGTCGGTAGGGCTTTAGATAATAGTTAAAACAGAGGTCCTCACATGTTCTAGGATACTGTTTTTATGAAAAATCCAGAATAGGCAAATTTTTTAAAAGTTTATTTATTTTGAGAGAGATAGAGTGGGGCGGGCAGAGAGAGAGAGAGAGACAGACAGAGAGAGAGAGAAAATTCCAAGCAGTCTCTGCACTGTCAGCACAAAGCTTAATGTCGGAATCGAACCCACAAATTGTGAGATCATGACATGAACCGACATCAAGAGTCAGATAACTTAACCGCCTGAGCCACTCAGGCGTCCCCAGAATAGGCAAATTTATGGAGTCAGAAAGCTGGTTAGGATTGCTTGGAACTGAGGGAGGTGAAGCAGGAAGAGGGATGGCTGTAATCAGTAAGAGTTTCTTTTGGGAGTGGGTAATGAAAACGTCCTGTAATCAGATAGTGGTGATGATTGTACAAGTCTGGGAATATAATAAAAAAAATTATACTTTAAATGAATGAATTTTATGCTATGTGAATATATCTTAAAGCTGTTTAAAGATGCAAAAACAACCCCTTTCAATTATATATTTCTTCCAAAGCCTTCTAAGGCTCCCATGGCATTACTAACTACTATGGGCCACAGAGGGCTATGGAACAGTGGTTCCACCACCAATAGTTTGTGGTTAAATACATGATGGACTTAGGCATGAGACCCCCACCCCATCCATACTTATGGGTAATATGTAGATCTGGTTGTATTGATTAGTCTCATCATTATTCTTAATTAACATAATCATTTCCCATCAGACAATTACAACCACCCAAGTCTTGTTGTTTCTTCTGTTACCTAAATGTAGGTGGTTCTTCTTCACACCAGGTCAGAGAACTATGAATTACTCATCTTGTAGTAATTATCTTGAAGTTGGGACAAATACGAGCTGTAGTCTGGGGCTGAGTTTCCTCAGTTGTCTCTCTACAGTCTGAGCTGACCTTTCTAATGCTAAGAAGTATAGCATTAACAGAACAATTAATCAGACTTTCTTCACATGAAGAAAATTTGCTGACCTACCAAGTGGAAATATCTCAAAGAACTGTGAGAATGGTCTTTACTTCACATCTTTTTCCACCTACCCACACTCCCATTTTTTGGTGTGTGTGTTTGTTTTTGCTGTTTGGTTTTGGCATGGCAGCATGAAAGTTCCCAGCAGTTTCCACGAACTTACCACACCTTGCTTACCTTGCTGGTAAGTTATTGCTTGCTGGTTAGTGCATGCCACCCCTGCATGACATCTCAACTCCTGGTGATTAACTGGAAAGAAAAAAATGTAATAATGGCTGAAAACCTTTGCATGAGGAGTTTTTGATACTGGATTCCCCCCTGCCCCCACTTATTTATGTCAGATAATTTGCTTGCAAGAAAATCATCTCAGAGAAAAAATTATCTCTCCCCTAGAAAAAAGAAAAAGCAACCGGAAGAGAGGTGACTCACATTCAGTTCACCAGCTGGCCTGACCACGGGGTTCCTGAGGATCCTCACCTGCTCCTCAAGCTGAGAAGGAGAGTGAACGCTTTCAGCAACTTCTTCAGTGGCCCCATTGTGGTGCACTGCAGGTACATGGAGAACTCCCAAGGCCGGCACCAGGGCTGTCCCAACTCTTCCTCTTGGGCTGTTAGAGAACACCCTTCCCTTTGGCGATTGCTGTTTTGGAAAACAGTCTGTGAGGAGAGACTTTTATCCTTTCCTCTGCTTCACCCCTGTTGTCTTTTCATTTCCCCACCATGATCATGCCTTCACTTTGTTTATTTGTTTGTTTGTTCGCTTGTTGTTTTGTCAGTGCTGGTGTTGGACGCACAGGCACTTATATTGGAATTGACGCCATGCTAGAAGGCCTGGAGGCAGAGAACAAAGTGGACGTTTATGGTTATGTCGTCAAGCTAAGGCGACAGAGGTGCCTGATGGTTCAAGTGGAGGTACGTGCTCCCCTTCAATCACTGTTATCCCTTTTGCTTTTTGACTGAAGTCTTTTTGTGGCGGGAATGGTGATCTTAAAAGAAATCCAAATTCTTCTCAACTGAGTGAAAATAGTTTTCTTTTTATTTCATGAAAACTAAATCAATTGATAAGCACCAATTATAGTTAGGAACATTTCGTGTTAGTGGCTGAAAGTCCTGCAGAAGAAGGATGATTATAAATATATGTGAACAAACAAGCACACAAATTAATAATAAGATACCATTTACACATGTTAGGAAAAAAATAAACAAAAACACTGATAACTAATTTGACAGCATCTCATAAAATTAGAGCTAGGGACACGGAGTAGTAGAGTGAATAATAGCCCAGATTTTGAAGTAGACTTCCAAGGTTCCTATCTTGCTGTTAATTCTTAATGGTATGTACAGTTTCACAAGTTTCTAATGTTTCTGTGCCTCAGTTAAGTCATCTGTAAAATGGACACAGTGATATATTTACCCTATAGAGTTATGACAAAAAGGTAATCCAAGGAAAATGCATAGGCGAGTCTCTGGCACAAGTATGTAACCAGTAATTGTAAGGGATGGTTATTATTGAAAATACCTGCACTTGACCCAGCAATTCCACATGTATGTATATACCCAAGGGAAGCACTTATAAATGTGCATAACTAAAAACACGTGCAAGAGTGTTCATTAGGGGCACCCGGGTGGCTCAGTCGGTTAACTTTGGTTTTGGCTCATGTCACGGTTTGTGAATTTGAGCCCTGCACTGGGCTCAGAGCTAGGATCCTGCTTGGGATTCTCTCTCCCTTTCTCCCTCTGTCCCTCCCCTGCTCACACGCACACTCTGTCTCTCTCAAAATACATAAATAAACTTTAAAAAAAAAGAATGTTAAATTCAGCATTGATAGACTAGCAAAAGGGAAAAAAAGGAAGCACTTTATGGGATAAAGGGCAAACAATACGTGGACACACAATTGCATGCTATGCTACAGTGAAAGGAATAATCTTAGTCTGTACCTATCTATCTGGTTACATGTTCAGATGAAAACAAAGAGTGAATAAAGTCACCAAATGAAACATGTAAGATATTATTTATGCCATTTAATTTAATTTATTTATTATTATTTTTTTAAATGTTTATTCATTTTCAAGAGACAGAGAGAGAAAAAGAGACAGAGAGAACAAAAGCAGAGGAGAAGCAGAGAGAGAGGAAGGCAGAGGATCCGAAGTGGGCTCTACACTAACAGCAAAGAACCTGATGCGGGGTTTGAACTCACGAACCGTGAGATCATGACCTGAGCTGAAGTCGATGCCTAACCCACTGAGCCACCCAGGCGCCCCAATTTACACAATTTTTAAAAAGCACACAAATTTATGGGGCGCCTGGGTGGCGCAGTCGGTTAAGCGTCCGACTTCAGCCAGGTCACGATCTCGCGGTCCGTGAGTTCGAGCCCCGCGTCGGGCTCTGGGCTGATGGCTCAGAGCCTGGAGCCTGTTTCCGATTCTGTGACTCCCTCTCTCTCTGCCCCTCCCCCGTTCATGCTCTGTCTCTCTCTGTCCCAAAAATAAATAAACGTTGAAAAAAAAAAAATTAAAAAAAAAAAAAAAAAGCACACAAATTTGTACACTGCTTACAGATACATGGGTGTCACTATAGAAGAATAAAAATAGATTGTCAACCAGGAACAAAAGGAAAAATTATTTCCTGTGGAAAAAGTAAATGGGCTAAAAGGATATAGTCAAACTCAGGAAACTAACATTAGTAGGTGAAGAGGCTTGAATGTTATCACAAATTTGTCACTTATTTAAAAATAGTGGATTCAAATATGATAAAAATGTTGGGAGTTGTTAAATGTGGATTTGGTGTATTGTGTTTTTTTGATAATTTTCTCTATTTTAAAAGATTCTAGGAAGCTTTTTTTTTCTAATGTGTTGTATGGAGTATCAATTTGATTTTTTTCCTCTTAGATATTTATTATAGTTTTATATATTAGTAATTTGACTCACTGGCTCAATAATGGTCACTGAAGGAAGTAACAGGTAATGTTTTCTAATTTTTAGGAATCAAATAAAAGTTATGCACTACATAGTATATGTTTAATCTATGTACCAAGCTATTTTTTTTTCTGAAAAAATGATCTGAAGTGGAATTTGCTCACATTCCAGAGAATTGTGAGAGCCAAATTCCATACTATTCAAATGTTATGGGCATTGGTTTTCTTTTACAAACATTGTCCCAATCTGAGCACAATTATAGAGATGCATAATTTATTTCAATATGATTCATAAGACTAGAAGTTATCAATTAATTATCCATATTTTTCTTTGAAATTGTAGGCACAGTATATCTTGATCCACCAGGCCTTGGTGGAATACAACCAATTTGGGGAAACAGAAGTGAGTTTGTCTGAATTACATCCATATCTACTTAACATGAAGAAAAGAGATCCCCCCAGTGAGCCATCTCCCCTAGAGGCTGAATTCCAGGTAATGATGTGATAGCAATAATAATAGTTACTAACGTTAACTTTCACGAGGGCTATTTTCTGGGGCTGTGCATTCGGCATGATTCCTGAATTTGGGCCTCACCATAACCAATGGAGTACAGATGAGGAAACTAAGACAAAGGGAGTTCAAGAGAAATACCTAAAACATAACAGCTGTTATGCAGGAGACTTGTTTAAGCTTAGAAATGCGTCCCCAGCCCTCCCCTCTTAACTATTTCTCATTAAGCTGGTATAAAATAAAGTGTCAAAATAATAGTAATACCCACAAAATTGGTCTGCCAAAGGCAATGTAGCATCTCACCTTTTAAAACTACATCTGGTTTGGGTTTGTAAAGGAAATAATTAGAGGAGTTTATGACTACTTAGGAAGTTTAACTGGCTGGAGCTGGTAGACAGAAACTAAAGGATAAATACATGTGTCCTAACCTATTTATTAGGCAATTACTCTGAAAGCCAGCCTAGGATGTAGTTCACTCGTTCCAAGAATTTGTGGAGCTATCTCCAGATTGCTCAGTTGTCCAAACAAAATGTTTTGTACCTTTTCTCTTTCACTACTGATATCAAGTTTACTGAAACTGTCTGTGAACTGCCAAACTGGTCAAATTGGAGAGTTTCACAAGACCAGGGAACATGCTTTTAATCGGATGCAGAATTGTTTAATGTCTTGGCTCAAAGTAAGGATGAGGTGGGGGGTGGAGGTGAAGCATATAATAATCACCACGTAACACAATCCACCAGAAGACCTGTACTATCGTGTAAGAACTAGCAGTCTACCAGAGTAGTCTTGAGGGGAAGGATGTTTAATTGCTATTTTCTTGCTCTTTCAGCTGATAAACCAAGCGTATTCAGTACACTAACTCTGCTTGCCCCCCTATATGCCATTTGGAAACACTTATGAATGCCATTTAAACATTCTTACGTAAAGCCACTGAAAGAGTAACTTCTTTCACTGAACAAATATGATTGGGTTTTTGCTCTGTGTACAATTTTGCTCCCTTTGTACAATTTTGGGCATAAGAGTCAAAGTGATTTGCAGATAGACATAGTGAGAGAGTGTAACCCAGAGACTATAACTGATGGGAGCAGTGAAATTATTCCATCTAAGCATAAAGGTAGAAAGAAGATGAGAGTAGAGATGTTGGTCAGTTCGTAGAATTGGTGATAGGAAGTTGAGGCATTTCTCATCCAATTGCCTGCTTTTTCTAAAGAGGGTATGAAGCAAGAGATCATCAGTTAAACTTTTAGGGGTACACAGATAAGAAGAGCAAAGCAAAGCTTATGCTTCAGAAAGGGGAAAGTATATGAAATAGTTATATCAAGGTAGAAAGTTGAAATTTATGGTCATGAATTTAAAGAGAGTCATCTGGTTTCATTGTTTTCTACAGAAACATTGAAAACAGGGGCTGTGCATGCGGATAGTTGAGTTAAACCCATCTAGGATTTCTTTTTTCTTTTTTGAATTGTTTATTATTATTTATTTTTGAGAGAGACAGGGGGCAAGTGGGAGAGGGTCAGAGAGAGAAGGAGACACAGAATCTGAAGCAGGCTCCAGGGTCTGAGCTGTCAGCACAGAACCTGATGCTGGGCTTGAACCCACAAACTGCGAGGTCATGACCTGAGCTGAAGTCAGATGCTCAACCGACTGGGCCACCCAGCCCATCCCCCACTCCCACAGAGGATTTCTTAAAGTGACAGTTTGAAAGTCCCAGGTGAAGAAATTGAGGGTGTTTGCAAATGAATGATACAGTGGTGGATGATAAAGAGCAAACTGGCCACAGAAGGACCTTGGGCACATAGAGAAAATGTTAAGGACAGTATATGGGAAGTTTTGATAGACTTGCACGTTGCTAAACTGAAGATACTAGAACAAATGACAGGGAAGAAAAGAGGTAATCTTCAATAATGGGATGGTTGAAATTGCAATTTTTAAATGAACATTTGAAATGAAACTTAAAAAGGTAGAATGGAGAAAGTGGACGGCAGAGGAGTGGAGGGAAAGGTCATAGGAGGTAACGAAGCTGAGAAGTGAAGAGACTAGAGTGTTGGCTAGATCATGCTTGTCAATGTAGAAGTAAACAAGAATGATGACAGACCTGGGGAGAAAAATTAAACAAGTCTGAAACTAAAGGAGGTGGGGTGATCCAGTAATTAGTACCTGAAGCCTCTAAAAAAGGTTAAAGGAAGGTGACGTGATTTCAGGAAAATCAAAGTAGTTGGGTATTTGGAAGGAGAAATGAGTAGAAATGGTTTACAAGTAGAAACCGACAGCACATATCTTTTCACGCTGTGATGTATATGGGGTATGAGGGGAGAATTCAATTTGTTTGGTTTTTTTTAAAGAACTACTGCATTTTTGGCGATGTTCTCAAGGGACACTCAAGTTTCACTTGGTACACCTGCCCCCTCCCCAGAAAAAAGGTGAAGGGACTATTGAAAGAAAAGCATTAAGATGGATGGCAGTTTGTTGACAACAGACCATGAGCACCAGAGGGCAGAGAGGAAGACATTGGTTGATGGGATATAAGACATTGAGTTTGTTGTATTCTAGGATAATCATTTAGGTAATTATTTAGTAGTAGAGCTCTAGAGAATATGGATGCCCTGGGAGGCTTAGACTCGTAGCAACTGAAACAAGCACAGACTGAGGTGTGAAAACCCCTCCATGTCTTCAAGGAAGGCGAACCATTAGTTTTATCTATAATACTGGGTATTGACTAGAGGGAAGAGACCACTGGGTGACTGTTCAGACAAGAGCAAAAAAAGTGTTGTAATACTTTCCAAGGCATCAGCTTTCAAGCAGTTCATGGAAGTGTTCAAGTGGCCTAGTATTCACTGATGAGGTTTTCATTCATTCAGTTACACAGCAATAAATGGGGTTTGAAACAGGGTGCCATATTTAGTTTGAAAGAGCAAACCATATTTAAAAAATATATATATGTGTATATATATGTATATATACATATACATATATATACACACTCACATGTACATCCACATGCACATATGTTTGTATGTGTATAAAATCCTGCTAAACTGTACATGATGAGCTCTCTTGGTTTAGATTATTCATCCAGTTGACAAATATTTATTTAAGGACCAATGGGGAGAAAGGGCTGAAAGCAAAAAGACCTTTCAGAAGAAAGGACACTTAAACTGATAGCTAAAGGGCAAGTAAGTGTTAGAGTGACAAGGGAAAGGGCAGTCCAAGCAGAAAACACACGTGCGAATCTGCTAAGATTCAGGACAATTCAACCCCTTCCCAGGGGGAGTTGAGGACGTTGGTTTGGCTGTAGTGGAAGGGGCCTATCAGAGGGTGAGGCGGGACAGACAATCAAGAGTGCATTCCCTAAGGTTTTTGTGCAGTAGTAAAGGGATTGGTCGAATACTTCCTACCAATGATGGGAGACCTCTGAGGAGCCTCAGTGGACTCTGTTTCAAGTTTTAAGAGGATTAGAGCAAGGGAGATTGAAGATAAAGAGGCCAGTTAAGAAACTGTTGACATTTTCAAGTGAGAAATCAAAGTGGACTGTACTAAGTAGAAAGAGAGAAAAGCAAAATGATTTGAGAGCTTCACCAGCAGAAATGATAGGTCTTGCTGACTGATTAGCAACTGTGAGTGAGAGGAAAAGCAGTAGGGAAGGCATTAACAAATCAATTATCAATTATTTGAAGCATGGGTCAAATCTCCTGTGAATGCCGTATCTGGAGAGTTTATTTATGATCGTTTAAAAATAATTTACCGTTACCCCTTGCAATATGGATAATAATCAACATCTGCATAGTGCTTCAACTTATACAAGAACAAACCATGCTATTTTGCTTTTCATCAGCTCTTTAGTAGGAAACATATTTTGTTATATAATTGTATATATTTAGTTCAAAATTTCCATGTCAAAAATATTAAATGCTGGGGCGCCTGGGTGGCTCAATCGGTTAAGCGACTGACTTCGGCTCAGGTCATGATCTCACAGTTCGTGGGTTCGAGCCCCATGTCGGGCTCTGTGCTAACAGCTCAGACCCTGGATCCTTCTTCGAATTCTGTGTCTCCCTCACACTCTGCCCCTCCCTTGCTCACACTCTGTGTCTCTCTCACAAAAAAAATAAATAAAACATTAAAAAATTAAAAAAAAATACATATTAAATGCTTGAACAATTAAAAGGAAAAATTCAGAGGCAAATGTAAAAATTGTGAACTATGGGAAATGCATGTAAATTTCACAAAACTTGATGAAATACTTTAGGGAGCATCTTATGTCACAATAATAAACAAAAGCAATATTTACATCTTAAAAGGAGTGTTCCATTCTATTTTTTACCCTCAGAGACTTCCCTCATATAGGAGCTGGAGGACACAGCACATTGGAAATCAAGAACAAAATAAAAGTAAAAACAGGAATTCTAACATCATTCCATGTATGTAGTTCATTTTATGTTATTTTTATTTTTTATTTTTTTTTGGTATTAGAATTAAACTCTCTTTTGGACTTGCTTAATGTAGATGCACACACACAAATTTCGTTGAAGCAAATTTTCAACATTGGATTGACAGTAGAGAATAGCTAAGAGTCTGTTTATATTTAATTATAACAAATTCTTTGAAAGTCCAAGTCCAAAGAATTTTGGACTTTGGAGGATAGACTGTATTCAGTATTTTCATTCTACCAATTATTTCTGAAATGCGTTGTCAGAAAGACGTATCCTCTGCAGTGGGAGAAAAAAAGGCCTAGTCTTCTTTACTAGTTCTCTCTCATCTTTAGTTAATTTCAGTTGTTTGTTTCAGGGTAATTGCCAGTAGCAAAAATTACTTCTTTTTTTCTTTCTGTGTTCTCTTCATCCCTTCCTTCTATCTGGGAGATTGACAGTAGGTAGAAACTAGCTTATAAACTGTTAATCATCAAATTTAACAGATCAATGCATGTACAGTTTCCATACTTGAATTCTGTTATTTAAGAATCGGTAGGTAATGTCTGATAAAACTATAATTTTATTCATTGGTGTAAAGTAAAATTAGCATGGAGAAAATATAACCCAAGCTAATAAACTAGACAGCTGGGTAAATCATATCAATATGTGGTTGACCTAGTTAATTTCTGAAGTCCTTATAAATATTAGTTCAAAATCTGCAGTTGATGGTTATATAGCTAATCAGATCATTTGATTAGGAAATTATAGATTAAAGAGATTGAGAAAGTGAGAAATTATGGGACTAAATAATTTTCTTGATTAAATAATAAGTCATCTGAGATACTTGTTAGATTATTAATTTGATGTTAATTGACATAATTAAGAAATTAGGTTTTTACCTAAACTATGCATTTCTTTAATTTCTTTATGAATTTAAGCTTATATCTAGCAGAATGATGATATTTCATGGGAAACTAAAGTATATGTGTCAAAGATCAAATGATATATTGGAATATTATGGTATCTATCTGTTGTTTAACACAGAGGTATATCCCATGTTTTTCCAAGAAACTTTTTGTGACCTTCTTTTTCTTAGATTGCGTTTTTATAATCTGTTAATCACTAAGAACTGAATTTTATGTAGGGTCTCATTTCATATAGATTAGTAAATTTCCATGATGCAATCTGTCACTTCTCTAATTTCTACCTGACAATCAAGCAGAGATTTGATTTTTTAAAGAAAGACTTACTACTAATTTATTTTACATAGATGACTTTAACAGAGTGGCACTTAAACATGAACTAGAGATGAGCAAAGAGAGTGAGCATGATTCAGATGAATCTTCTGATGATGACAGTGACTCAGAAGAAACAAGTAAATACATCAATGCGTCATTTATAATGGTAGGTACTTAAATTTCCAAAGCCCAGGATCTAACCCTTTGAAAAATCTACTATATTACTATGGCCATTCATTAAGTGAATTTATAAAAGAATTATGAGCTTAGCCATAACTATATATTGATTGATAAAAAAGTGTTAATTTTTAATACTATATTTTAACTTACTGAAAGACTTAAAGATATCCAAACCTAATGGGTTGATACAAAATAAAACAATGCTTATTGGTTACAATTTATGACAAACATGACTCTTCATATTAGTTTGAAAAATAATACAGTTTGAGAAAATACATCAATTAGGTACAGACATGATGAAGATAATTTGAAATGCTTATGTATTTTCTTTTTCAACCACATTAACTTTTTAAAACTTTTTGGAAGGGAAAACTTGTTAGGTTTGTTAGGATAGTGTATGTTCTAAACTTGATTTCATACTATTAGCTAAGTATTGTCATAAACCAAATAAGTATTTTACATAAAGATACCACATTGTTTCTAGGACCTAAGAATCTTAATGTTTTTATATAAAAGCATGGATATCAAATTAAGTGACAATATTTCCAAATAGTTATGTTAAGAATCCACCGCTCTCTCACCAGTGAGCGAGAGTAACAGATTCTCTCTCTCTCTTCCCCTCTCTCTCTCTCTCTCTCTCTTTTAAAGAGTTACTGGAAACCTGAAGTGATGATTGCTGCTCAGGGACCACTAAAAGAGACCATTGGCGACTTTTGGCAGATGATATTCCAAAGAAAAGTCAAAGTTATTGTTATGCTGACAGGGCTGAAGAATGGAGACCAGGTTTGTACTTTTAAGAATATTTTTTGTTTTTCTGTCATAAAATATCATTTGCCATTCTTGGATTACTTGCTGGATATACCCAAGTGTTTTTGACCCTTCTGTCACACAGTTGCCTTTGTTCATCCTTACCATCTTCCATCCCAGTGTTGGCCTCTAGCAACTCATGTCTGGTTTCTGACCATCTCTCATGTGGCCCTTGTCTGGTACTGCACACCATCTGTGGATCAACTTTGCTTGTCTGTTTGTTTTCTTGTTTTATTTATTTATTTGAGAGAGAGGGAGAGAGGGGTTGGGGGAGGGGTGGGGGGAGGAGGGCAGAGGATCTGAAGTGGCTCCATGTGGGGCTTGAACTCATAGACCGTGAGATTATGACCTGAGCTAAAGTCGGACGCTTAACCAACTGAGCCACCCAGCCACCCCCAACTGTGGATCATCTAATGCACAGCTGTCTCTGTGTCGCTCCTTGATACAAACAAGTAGCAACTGACACGTTTTCCTCCTATTTTCTTCAAGATGAGAACCAGACTCCTCAGTTTGATATTGAAGTCCCTCAATAACCAGACCCTCATATATCTTTCCATTTTCTTCATATTTTTATG
The DNA here is from genome assembly GCF_022837055.1 of Prionailurus viverrinus. Lineage (NCBI taxonomy): Eukaryota > Metazoa > Chordata > Mammalia > Carnivora > Felidae > Prionailurus > Prionailurus viverrinus. The sequence goes on from NC_062577.1 coordinate 35,402,776, forward strand.
TTTTCCATAATTTCTATTCTGGACAAGAAGGTTTTCTGACTGAATCTTAACACACAATCTACATTTTCATCACTGAGACTTAATTTACTGGCATTTCATATATCTAAATGTGCCCTCTATTCCCATTTTGATCCTTTTCTTCTAGAAAAGGATCCTTCTAGATCCTTCTAGAAAAGGATCAAAATGGGAATAGAAGGCACATTTAGATATATGAACTCCTTATATTTAGGAGTTTAGATAGAACTCCTTAAAAATTTATCTAAATCCTGCCTTCTTTACGTTCATGTAATATTCAGCATTATAAAATTCTATAGTTGGAGGTGAACCTAAGGTCCATTTTGATCTGCTTAATGCCTATGACATGTATTTGATCTTCCGCTTAATACTTTGAGTTATCTAAATTTCTCTGGTAGTAGATTTTACTTAGTTTTAGCACCTAACACATTATATGGCATATGTTAAAGCTTATTTAATTTTTTTTACATTTATTTATTATCGAGAGACAGAGAGAGACAGAGCATGAGCATGGGAGGGGCCGAGAGATGGGAAGACACAGAATCCAAAGCAGCCTCCAGGCTCCGAGCTGTCAGTACAGAGCCCTACGTGGGGCTCGAACCCACAAACCGAGAGATCATGACCTGAGCTGAAGTTGGACGCTTAACCGACTGAGCCACCCAGGCGCCCCTATGTTAAAGCCTATTTAATGAACACTCTCATAAGCATGCAGTTATATGCCTTCTCTTTCTCTCTGTCTTCTCTTTGTTTCCCTATCCCTGACATGGAATGCTGTTTTTATTTTATGGTTTTTTTTTCTTTTCCTTTTTATTTTTTTAAATGTTCTTTTATTTATTTTTGAGAAAGACAGAGAGAGAGAGAGAGGAGAGCACACATGAGTGCAAGTAGGGGAGGGGCAGAGAGAGAGGGAGACACAGAGTCCGAAGCAGGCTACAGGCTCCAAGCTGTCAGCACAGAGCCCCACATGGGGCTCAAACTCATGGACCACGAGATAATGACCCAGGCCACAATCTGACGCTCAACCAACCGAGCCACCTAGGCACCCTACTTTTTTTTTTTTAAATAACTTGTTAGGAATTCCAGCATGGTATTCTAGCAATTATTTTTTTCATCAAACTGTGAAAACTGGAAAATGAAATGGTAGTTTAGGCATCTGCCTGTTGTTGTCAGAAGTTGTGGGACTGTAGTTGGTACAGAGCCATTTGCAGAGAGAGAACACACTTTTGTGACCCACCTACTCTTCAATCTGACCCTTTACTTAGATTTGCAGTTAACTTATAAAAAACTGCTCATGGTGTTGGTCATCAAGATACAGTGACAAAGCACTAAAGGATGAAATCTCCTTCCTCAAAGACCACTGGAGGGACAGTGAGACTTGTTATGGCAGGGGTCATGATCAACACCAGCTCAATCTATAAATTTTGAAGAGGTGATAATAAGGGTATGGAAGGGAGAAACAAATCTCAAAGACCTACACTAGCAGTGACAGAGCCACTCCAGTGATGTCCTGGCCACTTTGGGTATTTCTCAGTTCCCTTGATTTGCACAAGCAAACACCAGGTATTGTAGAATGGATGTCCAAGATACTTAAGATAGATTGTAGAGTTTTATGGACAACTTTTAATTTTAGAACACAATTAGTAATTTCAACTTAATAGAATGGGAGGAAAGAGAGAGAGGAGAGAGACGGAGACAGTAAGAGGTGATCTCAATGTGTTAAAAAGCAAACAGAACACTTGTGAAGAAGGTGTTGAATCATGTTCTTTCTTATCTAGGAAGTCTGTGCTCAGTACTGGGGAGAAGGAAAGCAGACATATGGAGATATACAAGTTGATATGAAAGACACCAACCAATCTTCAGCTTATACCCTCCGTGTATTTGAACTGAGACATTCCAAGGTACATAAATAATTTCAGGAGTATATATTTTTGATCTGGTTATTGGTCTGGTAGAAGAACTAATAAACATTACTCTATAAAAGTAAAGCAAAAGGTATATAATGTTTTATTATAACTTTAAGATGAGTTAAATGAAAGTAATTGTGAAGAAAATGTGACTATCAAGTTATTAGAGGGACCGAACCTTACGTGAGTTAATGTTCTCTTCTTTTCTGGTTTTAGAGGAAAGATTTTCGGACTGTGTACCAGTACCAGTATAATAACTGGAATGTGGATGAGCTTCCTCCAGAACCCAAAGAATTAATCTCTATGATTCAGATTCTCAAAGAAAAACTTCCCAAGAAGAATTCCACTGAAGGAACTAAGCATCACAAGAATGTGCCTCTCCTCATTCACTGCGGGTGGGTGGGATTTGATAGCATATTCTCTAAAAAATCTTCATAATGCTTGACTTCATGGTCCACACTTCCCGTTAGATTATTTATGCTAATACATAAAATGCAGGCCCACACTGAAAGCCTCTTGTGGAATCAGTCACTCTCTCAGGTTTGCTCCCACAGCATAGCTCTTACAGAAATATGATAGAAATGATTATAGTGTAATCATTTTAGTCTGTAAATTTCTTACTACCAGTGTCATATCATCTTTCAGTCCCAGTGCCTAACATTGAATCTGGAATGTCATATGTCCTGGATGAGTTAATGAATGAATGGAAGGATGCATGAACAGACAGATGGATGGATATTACATTTTATTTATGCTTCTATGCACTGATCCACTTTATTAGGTGTTAACAGAATCCAGAGGAATGAATGCTTTGCCATCAGCAAACATATTATAAATTGTATATTAATTGAAAAGACTTGAATAAATATAATCCTGCTAATAACATATTCTTTAAATTGAATATTTATTATAATGTAACATGCTTCTCACAGGTAAATTATCGAGTTGTCCTCTTTTTAATGAAAAATTTCACCAAGCATCAGTTTTCTATTGATCCAGAAATGTGGACATTTGTAAAAGCATTAGAAAAACAGAAGGGAGGAGAAAAAGCATGCAGTCTAATAATATACAAAATATTGGGTCCAGGATTTCTGGTTTCATTGATTTCTAGTCATGTCTTTCTTTTTCCTAAATCTCGATGTCCTCATCTGCAAATTGGAATTATGAAAGTTGTCCTAATAACTTCAGATGTAAATAAAAATGCATTATGATCTATAAGGTGTTAAACAGAGGAAAAAATATGCTTAAAGCCTAAGACAATTATTTTTTAAGTATAAGATTATTATAATCTCAAACTGAAAAAAGTTTGTCCGAAAAATGGATTTAGCAGAAATGTTTTGCTCTTACAAGATTGGAATACTGTAATTACAATAAACATGAAGTGAAGAATGCATTCTATCTCTCCCTTTCAGTTTTTATTCTAATATAACTTTTTCCATACAATGTAGAATTATTTTCTTTTTAAATCTTTTTTTCCTCTTACAGAGATGGATCTCAGCAAACAGGACTGTTTTGTGCTTTGTTAAATCTCTTGGAAAGTGCAGAAACAGAAGAAGTGATAGATGTTTTTCAAGTAGTAAAATCTCTGCGCAGAGCTAGACCAGGAATGGTTCCCACATTTGTAAGTAGACCTTAGAGCTGTTTTTGATGTGTTTTGCATTTTTATTTTGACGCTTTCTTCTCTCTCCCTCTTCTCCAATCCTCTCCTTTCTTTTCCTTTTCTTGTCTTCTATTCACTGTTCTATTCTTTTTTATATTCCTTTTTTACATGACGATTCACATGAAATTATCATTAATATAAATAAGAGACCTAACTGGAGCTTGCCAGCAATTTGTTATGGCAATTCACGTCAGACATTTCTTCAAGCGCTCATGAATTCCCTAATTTCCCCCATCTTTACTCCTGTATTAATGTGTATTGCTTTGTAACAAAGCACTCCAAAATTAGTGGCAGAAAAAAAAAAACATTTATTATAGTTCAATAGTATATTGGAACAATGAAATCTTTCTGCCAATGACATCAGGTTCAGCCAATCTAGACCAAGCTCACTCATAGGTTTGCTGCTGTTGATATGTCCACTAAGCGTGGCTTGTCCAAAATGATCTCTACGACCAGCAGATTGGCAGTCGCTGGCACTTAGCTCTGGCAACAGGGATGAGTAGAATGCAGGTCTCTGTCTCCAAAAGACAAGCCCACGCATATGCACGTGAAAGCGGTAGAGCTCCAAGGAGTAGGGTGGCAGGGCGCACGACCCCTTGAGGTTTAGGCTTGAAACTGGCACAATCTGCCCTCCTCTGCATTTTCTTATCTAAGCAAGTCACAGGGGCAGCTCAGCTTTAAGAATGTGGAGATCGACCCCGCCTCTTTTCGAAAGGGTCTGCAAAGTCACATTGCAAAGAAGTGTGGATTCAGAGAGGATAATAAGTGTGGCAGTTTTGTAATCAATCAAGCATGGATCTTCTGCAGCTGGCAGAGGGCAATCTGGAAATTAATAACCAGTCGCCATATAAACTTAGCTACTCACTCAAATATATGCAGCTTTTAATTATGTATGACACTAAACTTGCATATATTGATTTTAAAAGTGTGCTGAGTGCCTGTTATGTGCTCTTGCCATTAAAAGACTCACCATTTAGCATGAGGAAAAGGCAGGTATTTATTAAACAGTGTAGTAGTTGAAATGACAGAGATTATAAGAAGGACACAAATGAGGGCACTTAATTTAACCTATGGAGATCAAGATAGGCTTCCTGAAGCATTAACCTCAAAAAGTGGCATCTTGGGCCATGTCATGGAAGTGAGACACCTCGTGGCCTGTGAGGGGAATGAACAAGCAAGAATGACCAAGACTTCCAAGTAAATTGATAGTTCTTGCTAATTTTCATCTGATATACAAATAATTACAGAAACCTCCTTTATAATAATTACATAATCTTTCTTGCTTCTTTCTTTTACTAGGAGCAATACCAATTCCTATACGATATCGTTGCTAGTGCCTATCCTGCCCAGAATGGACAAATAAAGAAAAGCAACAATCAAGAAGATAAAATTGAATTTGATAATGAATTGGACAAAGCAAAACAGGATGCTAATTGTGTTAGTTCACCTGATGCCCTTGATAAGGCCAATGAAGGAAATAAAGAAGATGAAGGTGCTAAAGTCACAAGTAGCCCTGAGGAGGCAGAACATTCCGCCAATGGTCCTGCGAGTCCAGGTTTAACTCAAAGTGCATAGGAAAAGATGTATACAGGACTCATTGTGTTGTGTTATTTCTATTTTTCTAGGAGTAGGATGGCAAAATAGATAAACAGTGGATTAATGAAGTGCATTGGACCAATATTTGTGAGAAGTTTCTATTTTGCTACAGTAGAAACATATTTAAGATAGTTTTGCTAAAATGTTTTGTACAGTCTTTTGCATATGTTAAAATTTTACCTACCATTGAGCAAAAAATAACATCTTTGTAGACTTAGATTGTGTGTGTGTGTGTGTGTGTGTGAGAGAGAGAGAGAGAGACAGAGACAGAGACAGAGAGAAACAGAGATGGCAACAGGAAAGGGAGAGAGGATGCTTTTAAGTGAATTTAAGTGCTTTTGAGAAACCTTGCCTTTTTTTGTAGAAAAAACCCATTTTATGTTGAACATATTAACTTAGCTTAAAGGACCTATTTTTTAAATCATAAATTGTGTGTGGGATCTAAGAATAAAATGTACATTTCTGAAACGACCTCAAGATGTCCTCCTTGTTCTACTCATATAAATCTTATAGTTTACTATTTTACTTCTAGAAATAGACATAAAAGTAGTGTGTGTGTGTGTGTGTGTGCGTGTGTGTGTGTTTGTGTAGTTACTACAAGAAAGTTAACTATATTAACATTTGGAAATCTTACATTCCATATGTTAGCATTTAGTCCCTATCTTTCAAGCTCATTTAATCTAATTTAAAATTTTCAAGCAAGCCTATCTTGTTATACTCACATGGTGTTTATAATTTTGCAGTAATCTCTGTATAATATGTGAAATTCATTGCTTGATACTTTTGACCAAAAATTATGTGTGTTGCAGTTGAATTTAAATAAACATCTTTAAACAAATGCAATAGATATTAATATTCATAGGATAAAAATAGAATTATGCAAATGTATTTGTGTGAAATATTTACATTTGAAACCTAATCTAGCTATTTTTTGGAATGCAATCCCGATATGAGAAATGTAATATTGCACATGCATATTTTCCATGCTAAAATTTATCCTTGACTTTCACCCAAGTACATTTACTTTGTTTTTACCCATTCTATTTTACTTTATTTTAATTCCAGTATAGTTAACATATAGTCTTGTATTAGTTTCAGGTGTACAATATAGTGATTCAACAATCCCATACATCACCCAGTGCTCATCACAACGAAAGTGCATTTGCTTTGAATTTCTCAAATGCTTAGACTACAATAGCCAAATTATGGAAAGAGCCCAAGTGTCCATTGATTGATGAATGGATAAAGAATATGTGATACATATACACAATGGAGTATTACTCAGCATTAAAAAAGAATGAAATCTTGCCATTTGCAATGACTTGGGTGGAGCTAGAGAGTATTATGCTAAGCAAAATAAGTCAATCAGAGAAGGACAAATACCATGATTTCACTCATATGTGGAATTTAGGAAGCAAAACAAATGAGCAGAGGGAAAAAAAAGAGAAAGAGAAAGAGAGAGACAAAGCAAGAAACAGACTCTTAGCTACAGAGACCAAACTAACGGTTACTAGAGGGGAGGTGGGTGTGGGCATGGGTTAAATAGGTGATGGGTATTAAAGAGGGCACTTGTCATGATGAGCACAGGGTGATGTATGGAAGTGAATCACTATATTGTACACCTGAAACGAATATTACACTGTATATTAACTAACTGGAATGTAAATAAAAATTAAAAAAATTCTTAGACTGCTTTTACCAGAGATTGACATCAATAATCAAAATAAAATCCAATCATTATATTTTCTTATATGTAACATATTGTGTTACATGTTCATATATGAACCATGTAAGCACATACTAAAATATAAGCTTAATGCAATGAACATTTGTACAGCAATGTCACAGGTCTCAATTGCTTTAAAAGATCCATGGTCTAACAATTGCTTAGGATCTATAAAAAAAATTAAGAAAAATGGTATTTTTCAAAAAGTAATGAAGAACACTCTTTTGGTGAATTCTGCATCAGCATATTACATTAATTCCACTACCTTTAGTTTGGCTCGGTTTTCTGTATCTTCTCTCTCCTGACTGATTTTAAGTGTCTTAACTATACATCATCAGTTGCTTTCCATTCGACTCAATTTATCTTATGTTCATCTTTCTAATTCTTTTCTTGGACATGTGAAATTAGGAATCAATTCTTACATTATTGGATAGTACCTTGTTAACTATGAGAAGAGGTGAATTTTAGAATGAAACAATAGTTTCTAATTTATACTGAGTTTATTTACTGTCTCCTTACTTATTAATAAGAAAAGGGGGTTGAGAAGCATCCATTATGGGCAACAGAAAGAAATAAAGCTTGCTTTCACTTCTTTAATTAATCACCCAGACTTTTATACCTTGGTTTCTCCAACTGAAATGTGATCAGTCGCCATTTACTAGATAATGTTAAAATTCACAGTTTTAATATGCGGTAGACTGGTGTTAACTGTGATTATTTATCTGTGAGCTGCTTCAAAATACAAACAGCAAAAGTTCTGAATTTTAAATAGTCTACAGGTAAAGTTTTCCTCTGAGGTTTCAGCTGCAAGTGACATCTTCCAAATGTAGATGCTGTGTATTTTTAATGTGTATTTTCCACTTGAGTCCATCCTTTTGAGAAGATAACAAAATAAATAGTTAGAAAATAGATCCATGGTAGTTTCTGTTAGTTTAAGAAGCAAGTTGGAAACTTTTTTGTTTTCTTCTTCAAGTGAGAAGTTGTGGTAAAGGGAGAGATAGACTAGGAGGTCAGAAGGCCCACTAATCTTTGAGAATATATACCAGCCAGAAGGTAGGGCTCACTGCATTAGAACATAGAATTATATGTCTATGATTTTTATTTGAAAAAAAATAATGTGTGAAGTATAGACTCATGTCTATGACTACCGGTTGCGTTCCTAGAGAATCTACCATGAGATAGAAAAGACTCACTTTCTAAAGTTTGGTACTGCCATTAGTAATTCCAAGATCTAGTTAGAAAAATTGAGTGCAAAGTTCCAGTTTAATAAAATCTGGTCCATTTTAGGGACAGGGCTGTGTATCCCGTTTTATATTTATTGGGCTAAAAGAGACTAGGTTATATTTCTTTTAAAGTTTATTTTATTTCTGGTACCAGGAATCATTGGAAATAAAAGATACGTCTACTGTTCTTAAAATTCAGATTGATGGGGGGTGGGAGGGAGGGGAGGGTGGGTGATGGGTATTGAGGAGGGCACCTTTTGGGATGAGCACTGGGTGTTGTATGGAAACCAATTTGACAATACATTTCATATATTAAAAAAAAAATTCAGTTCCCAAGGTGCACTTGGGTGGCTCAGCTATTAAGTGTTCGACTCTTAATTTGAGCCCAGGTCACGATCTCACCATTCGTAATATCGAGTCCTGTGTCAGGCTCTGTGTTGACAGCGTGGAGCCTGCTTGGTATTTTCTCTCTTCCTCTCTGCCTCTTACCAGCTTGTGCTCTCTCTCTTTCTCTTAAATTAAATAAACATTAAAAAATAAAATCTTTTAAAAAATTGAGCTCCCAAGTCATGAACATTTTACAGTGATAAATATTTTCAGCAAAGAGGTGTACGTTTTAATAGTCCCTTGAAATTGTAAAACTGTGTGTAGTGATTAGCTGAATGTCTTTGCAATGGTAATTTTAGAAGTGTAAGCTTCTACCCAAAACTCCAATACATGTACAGTGAAATTTTCATATCTAATTTTGCTAAAAAACCACAAAATATAAAGTTTATTATTTCTTTTAACTAACTAGGACTGATCTTAATTTTTACTTTACACTGGAGATTTGTTATAAAATGTTCTCATTGAACTATATTAGGTCAAAATAAATGGGTGGTAATTGCCCCTGCTTAATTGTAACATATTCCTTGATATGAAGACTTCCACATGTACAACTTCAAAGGAAAAGTATATTTGTTGAAATAAGTAGAAAAGGCTGTGCTTTCATTCCCTTATACAAATTTTACAACTGGAACAATCTGAAAGGTTCTTCCAGAAGACACATTCAGAACTCAGCTCTTTCATTTCAAATTTCAGGTGAAAAGATTAATTTTGCTAAGGGTCCATTTTCTGTAATCATTCTTCAGTAAACTTCTTAACATTTCTCCCTACATTTTCTTGGCAAATACATTGGCTTTTTTGTTTGTTTGTTTGTTTTGTTTTTGTTTTTTCTTTTTTTGTTTGGTTGGTTGGTTGGCTCACTACTAGCCCAAAGGATATTCATGCTATGTCATTACTTTTAACCAAAAAAATAAATTATTGTAATAACTAATGTTTATTGACGCATAATACATGCCTGGTATTTTAAATTTTTTTTTTCAACGTTTATTTATTTTTGGGACAGAGAGAGACAGAGCATGAACGGGGGAGGGGCAGAGAGAGAGGGAGACACAGAATCGGAAAGAGGCTCCAGGCTCTGAGCCATCAGCCCAGAGCCTGACGCGGGGCTCGAACTCCCGGACCGCGAGATCGTGACCTGGCTGAAGTCGGACGCTTAACCGACTGCGCCACCCAGGCGCCCCTAAAATGACTTTTTAAATGAAACAAGTTATTTTTGTAAATAAAACATGCTTTGACAGTTTTCCCTTTGTTTAAAGTAGCATTAAATCATGGAAGTCAAATTTCTCTTTGGTGAGAATCAGTAGGAAATAAACTCTATTTGTTCTTTCAAGAGGTCACAAAATATTTATTCACAATTTAACTGCAGGAAGTTAGAAAAGGTCAAAAATCAGTCAAATCAATGACAAGTTTAGTCATGTTACTAAAACCCACTGAATTTCTACAGATTTTTATAATATGTTTCAATTCACTGTCCTGTAGTGATTCAGAGCCCATATGAATTTCAGAAATAATAGCAACCCTACATTTATACAATGTTAAAGGGAGAGATTAATTTTATGTAGCACTGCAAGATGATACACTTTGTAGGCTATTCATTAGCTAACAGAATTCTATGGAGATTTACATAGAAGATATCTCTCTGGGAATATCCTCTGAGATTTATGTTTGGTGATTTTATGTAGCCACTGAAATTATTACAAGTGCAAGACATGTTTTAGTATTAATTTCCACAAAAGAAAACAAAAACAAAAGAAGTAAGAATTGGGTATGGTCTGGGATTTCTAGTTACTCCACGGAGAACTCTAGTCCTTCTTCCCATCCTGAGTCTTTCCTTTCTGTACCTTAACTTCAAATACTTACACAAACCATCTTGGCCCACAAGCACTCCTGCCCAACTGACAACTGAGGGGGCATTAGTCCTGTTTCCCCCATTCTATTCTCTCCTCCATTCCTGCAGCTTCCCTGCCTGAAACTACTGTTATTAAAAAAAAACAAAAAGACACCAAACACTTCAATTTCCTACTGGTATCATCAAACATGGGTGATTCCAAATCTCATTCAGGACCACAGTGTGGTGTATGGATTATTTTCAGTTCAAAATTGATTTCCTCTACTCTCTTCCTTGGTGTTTTTCCATGCTTGAACCCTCTCCAAGGCTATTACTTTCATCAAATTCCATGGACTCTTTTTCTGGAAAAAAAAAAAAAAAGAGAAGGAAAACAAAAAGAAAAAAAATAGAAGCCACTCACCTGATTTTCTTCTTATTCATTTTAAAATATATATTCTTATCCTTACCATACTCACTTTCCCTGTCCTTTCTTCGGTTTTCCTACACTTTATCAGACCAAATTTTTCATCAATGAGTCTTTATGTTTTTTAGAATAATCGTTGTTTTGTAAAACTGATACATTCTTGTATAAAAGCAAGCAATCAGAAAAGCACCAATAATAATGTGTAAAAAATTATTCAAATCCAATTGAAAATTAATCATAGGATCCTAGAGAGTTCAAAAAAACGACAAAAATCGCTAAACATATGCTCAATCTCACTCATATAAGAGAAATGCAAATTAAAACTACATTGAGGTAACCAGTTCATAATGAACAATATACAGACTTGTCCGTACCCTGTTGTCAGGGTTGTGTGAGAAATAAGGACTCATGATTTTACCAGTACAAAGGAACAACCCAATAGCGGGCAACGTGGCAATAGCTATCAAATTTACAGATGTATTTCTACTTTTACCTAGAAACCCCACATCTTGTAATTTACCATTCAAAAATATTTATAGAGTTATAAAATGTCACATGTACACGTTATTATATATTTCTTTCTTGGAAATCAGAAATTATTGGAAACAACCCAAGCATCCATCTATAGACATCTGGATAAATAAACTCAGGTACCTACCTTTCAGTGAAATATTATATATTTACTTGTAGGGGCTTGTGGGGAGTGCTGATGTGGGTAGGAGCTTGTACATCTTAGCATGTTGTTTTGAATTTTAAACTGTGAATTTATTACCCATTTGAAAACAATACATTTTAATTTTAAAATTTGCAAATGTACTTTCAGATATAAACATCATTACAATTTGGTGAATATTACTGTAGTCATTTCCCCATATATATAGAAGTTAAGAAAGAAGGACAAAAGGAGGCAAAGAGGGGGGGAAGAAGGTCAAAATAAATAAGAATTTTTTAGATTAGAAAAATGTGTAAAAAATTGGGATAACAAAAATTTGACAACACAGATTTCCCTCTTATTTTTTAAAAAAGGATTATGTTTAATTCAATTGACCTTATTGAAAATGGGATTTTAATGAGTTGAAAGTAAATTTTAACCTATATTTAAATTTTCTTTTTTTACGTATATTTAGCATATATTAAATTTAAATGACTTTACATTGAACATGAGGCAGAGTTTATAAAAATTTCAAAGTGTTTTAACTTTACTTGTCATTATTTCTCTCTCTGCTATTAAAGACAAAGAATTGTCATATCCACATTGTCTCTCTCCACCTCTTGATATTCATCCTATTTGTATTGCTAATTTCACAATACAAGTTGACTGGTACTGAATTAGACTTACATTTAAACTGAGCCGGAGGCTAGAGGCCTTGCTAGGACTTTGAAATTCCTGAATTTCTTATTTGATTCATCTCTAAATTATCTTCATTTTCTTGTAAAACGAGTCTTATCAGATATTCTTTATGATGCAGTTTCCTTCTGGTCTGGTAAAAGCTGTCTTTATACTGGGAGGGCAGTGGGCAGGAGGTATAAAATTTAGGAATTAGGTATTTGATTCCAAAGAATTTTATAGACTGTGTTTCACTGAATTCTGTCTTTGATGCAGTGGAAAGTTGGTGCCCACACAGATGTTTCTTCTTTTAAGCATTAACTTGTGCCTTCTTGGATAATTTCATGATTCTTTCTTGATCTTTGAATTTCAGAAACTCATTCAGCCCAATCTTGGCTTTGATCTACTCTATGACATCTTCCTGCGACACACTGTATACTTTCATTCTTTACATGCAGATTTTAATGTTTTCACGATTTTTTAAATGTATCTTCAAATTTCTTTTCCATATAGTTGGTTTCCTTCAGGGAATCTTGTTCAACCTTCTACACCCATTGGATTCTTTCAGTTTCTTAAAGGCACCTCTCTTTTTCTCTAGCATTGAATTTTGCTTCTGAGACTAAGTTCCTGAGTCTGATTTCTGATTTTGCTGTTGTCTTATTTTTTTCCTAAAATCTTGGTGATCATTCTCCGCCATCAACTAAATTTTCACAAGGTGATCTGATGTGAGAAGATTTTGTTGCTTTATGTTTCATTTCATGGTTTTGCTCACTTGGCAGGCCCATTCAGCTTGGACAAATTTCCCTAAATTATTTTCTTCCCTTCCTCCTTCCCATTCTCTAACTCTCGATCTCTCTCTCCTCTTCCCTACTCTCTTCTGGTCCTTTTTTGTTTTGTGCGTGTTGGGGTGGGTGAGGATTACCTTCCTTCTTAAATAGAACCTCCAAATTTTCTAACTTTCTTGCATTTACTTTGCTATTTTTCTTTTTTCTTTTAGAGAGAGAGAGAGAGAGAGAGAGCAGGAGTGGAGAAGAGGGGCAGGGGAAGAGAGAGAGACAATCTTAAGCAGGCTCCACACTCAGCATGGAGCCTGATGTGGGGCTTGATCCCAGGGCCCTGGGATCATGACCTGAGCTGAAATGGAGTCCAATGCCCTACTGACTGAGCCACCCAGGTGCCCCTACTGTGTTATTTTTCTAATCTCAGTGTCCTTTTGATACCTCTCTGAGGGTCTTCAACCTTATTATTCTAGCTTTTATTGACTTATTCCCTCTAAAATATAATTTTACTTACAAGGATTCTTGTTTATTCCCAGAATCTTTATTTTTAATCAAATCATGTTTATACTTTATGATGGGAATAGTTCTCTAGGCATATGTATCACATTTTTTTTCCTATTCCAGATATTGGCTTTGTTTTCATCTATGTTACCTTTATTCCACTCCTGAATTTTGTTCTTTCTTGGTGAGATAACTTGAGCTCTTTCCACTGATTGGTAAATATTTATGTTCAGACACATTCCAAATATCACTAAACTTGTAAATATCTCCTTACTACCCAAGTCAGAATTTATTGCTCCCTTCATCTGATTCTCACACTACAGTGATTATAACTCTACCATAGTGCAGGTCACATTCCACTGTAACTTTTGTACAGGTGTCTCTCTCAGGAAATACCTCCTCAAGACTAGGAACTATACCTGAACCTATCTGTGTATCCTTTCTGTAGCAACTTGCAGTATCAGGAACACTGGAATGGTCCATAGGCATGTTTTAAAAGCTGTATGTTGCCTTACATTTCAGTCACTGCATTACTTCTTTTTTAAAGTATAAATATATATCAACTTCAAGTGAAATATTTACTACAGATGATCCTCAACTTGATCACCATGTGTTTTTAACCAAGTACCCCCCCATTTAAAACAAAAGTGCTTTAAAACAAGTGTGTTTTAAAACAAAAGTTGTAGTGTTCTCCCATCTTCTAGAATTCTTGGCTGCTTTAGTTTTTCCCCACCTCTGATCATTTCCAACACCTCCTTCAGCCCCTGGGCCTTTTCTTCATCATGATTTATCTTAACAGAGCTCAAGCCTCAGTGGGCTTGTCACTTGTATTTCAAGTACTTGTCACATGGTAGGCTCCAGGGACATTTTAAAGAAAAGTTTATACAGTGGAAGGAAGCACGTTTGTGGGGGCCTCTGTGGTCTGCCACAAACCCCATCCAGAGAGCAGAGTTTAACTGCTCAGGACACACTGTGGCATGCAGCCTCAGGCCATCTTCCTGCCTTCAGACAGGAAGGGGAGGGTTCAGTGAGGGGAACTCAGAAAGGAACCTGAAGGAGTGACTGAAAGCTGCTAAATACACTTAGAATTGCCCTTCTGAGGCCTCTTTTAGGAGTTTAGTCCTTCTGTGCCTCCAGGGAAGCATCTGGTTCTAGGTCCTTTCTGCCTACTTTTCTTACCTCACAAATAATTTCACCTTCTACTTACCAAATTTTAAGAAAAGAAATGGGCCGGAAGGAGGCACCTGGGTGGTTCAGTGAGTGTTGGACTCTTGATTTTGGCTCAGGTCATGATTCCAGGGTCCTTGGGATTGAGCCCCATGTCAAGCTCTGTGCTGAGCATGGAGTCTGCTTAAGATTCTCTCTCTACCCCCGCTACCCTTCATCCACTCATGTGTGTGCACGCTCTCGCATGTGCTCTCTCATAAATAAATAAATGCATAAATTAATTAATTAATAGAAATGAGGATTGTTTGGAAGCAACTACTAAAATATAATGCCTCAGATGTCACGATTGGCATGTTTTTTTTATCAGACATATGCAAAAATAAATACGTGGTTAACTTCCATTTGGATGCATACTTAACAATCCCACTTTACCCAAAAACACAGATAATACCATTTCAGTAAACATAGAGTACAAATAACATAATGTTTCATGAATTTTACAGAGTCTCGGTGAAGTGATTTTATTACTGAATAGGCATTTAAAATATTGGTGATTTTTCATAAGTATTTTTAATAAATAAAGCATTTATAAGTTTGAAATATCTGACTTTTATAGAAATAAGTTCCAAAATAAGTGAATTTAACCAAGGGAAAGTATAATTTCTTTATGGTATTAAAAAAATAAACTTTTATTCTTTTTCACTGGGCAAGCCCATTATACAGAATATTCCACTCCAATTTTAGTAAAATAGTCGTATTTCAATTATTGAAACAGTCATATTTCACTAGTAATTCTTAACATGAATTCACTCATTTGGAAATAAACCGGTATTTAATCCTTTAAACATCATGCCATCTTTGAAGAAGATGTGAAGATCATCAAGGAGGTATAGTTGTGGATTCGTAATGCAATGAGGAAATTCTGGGCTTTATTTATACATTTGCTTAATAACATATTTTTTCAAAAATTATTAAAAAACATCTTAAAAGCAGATTCAAAATTCTTAGACTTAAACAGTTCAGACCTCAATATTTCATAATACAAAATGTCAGAGTAAATAAGTCCCTGAATGCTCTGTGGAAAGTAAATCTTCTGTACGTTGGCAGCCTGATCCTTATTTCAACCATATTGGCTATTCTATCCCTTGCTTTATGAGAAATAGAAAACTTTTTTTTTTTAGGTTAATGAACTTCACATACAACACAAATAAATTCAGTGGGATTTGTATGCTAGGGCAAGAAAACAAGACAAAGAAATTATAGAATTACTTTATACTTTTTTATTAGTCTAAATAGTAAATTTCGTGGGAACAATTTGCATTTTTTCTGGTGTAATTTCCTTAAGCTGAAGTGTTTTTACATAGATATACTTGAATGCTTTTCATCACCTTATTGTAGAATGTAGAATGACCACCAGGTTGTGCTAAAACCATTGCGATGGTTTTATTCAGCTGGAGGCGGGAGGGGTGCTTCTAAATGCTACAACTTATGTATGTGTTACGTCAATAAACTATATGCTATGTTCATACATGTTTGCATTACAGGTTTCCATGTGCATGCTGGAATTTTATAACATCAAGCTTATTCACACTTACTTAAGAATGGTACTATTGGGATAAATCAATCATGTACTTTTCTGTGGAAAATTATTTTTCTCTAGATCTTATTCCATACAATCATTCCAACGTGGGCCAGGTATGATATCTCCACTTACCCATTATATAAATCCAATCCTATCTCACTGCTTTAACAGTGGGAGCCACTGGGAAGTGAGTGCCTTTTAAGGCCAGAGCCTCCATGTGTAGACCTCATACCTCTCTCTACTCTTTATAAGCATATCCCTTTAGCTACCCCACATGTTACCTTCTTTCTATCAAAAAACATAAGGAGCTCCAGGTTGACTCATACTTTACTTTTCCCCAAATCGGAACAGCCCGTGTATCTAACACATATAAAAATATACCCCCCGAAGCCCATTTGTACTGTGTGTTTTGGGCTACTTGGAAGACTCACTCAAGGATCATTTCTGCCAAGACAATTAGACATTTATTAGATGGTAGATCAAATTCAAGTAAGTATAGACACTTCAACATCCTCTTTGGATACCTTTTAAAACAGAAGCATTAAAGAGAATTAAATAAAATATGATAAATTAGATATATTTTAGGAGTATAGGTTTTAGAAAAAATATGCATGTATAAACCTGTGTGATTTATTATTAAAAAAATTGAAACTGTTATGATAACTCTTAATAACAGTATTTCCTTACTAGAAATCATTTCTGTCTTCATGCTAGCTGCCGCCTTATTTTTGTACATTCCTTTCCTTGGGTTCCAGACTTATCTCTGCTGGGCTGACCATCTTTAGAGGTCATTCCTCTAAAAATGCTGGCTTCAAGATCTTCTCAGAACTGGTTAAGAGCTGGTGTGTGCAAGCTCAGATATCTTCAAAGGTTAGAAAAAAAAGTTTTTAAAGCTGAATGAAAAAGGTTGATAAAATATTAAGTGGTGGCAGCTTCAAAAACATAAACAAAAACCACATACCCTCCCTAAAAGCACTCAAATTCTATTATTTTAAGAACATGCCTCTGGCACGAGAAAACACACCGGCAGCCTGAACACGTGCCATCTCGGCATTACATTTTACAAATGCCATTTCCATTGTATGAAACTGCTGCTTGTTGGTCTGCCGGATTGTTCTTCTCATCTACCTCTGTGCATTTGTATACTTTGTAAGTTCCATGCACTGAAGAAGAGCCAGAACAGGAAGAGGAAGAGGAAGAGAAGAGGCAGAGAAGAGGGTCTCCCTTTCCATTCAAAGAAACAGTGACTTCTTTTGCTATATTTTGTACTTGAGACATCACTTTAAGCTGTACTGGGCTCAGTTGCTCTATACAAGTTTTCAAGGCTTGCTATTTAACTTTGATGTTTGTGTCTACCCATTTCTTTTAATGTGTAGACATCTGCCTGTAAGGGTAATTATCTCTGGAGATCTCAAACTTTCCCCTAAGGCAAAGCTTCCCAAACAAAAGAGCTGGGCACCTTAGTATACCTTGATATTGATCTCCATCATTTTCACAGGGTTCGGAAAATGCGAGAATCTGGAGGCTGGTCATCTGCAAGGATAAGAATCCTCATTTAAAAACTACGGCTTTTTCAGTTTGCTATTTTCTCCGGTGTGCCTTTTAACTACTTCCATTAACTCTATGCTCATGAGATGGCCAAGTTTGGGAAGCAATACCTTATGAGAGAGTGTGGTTCTTCGGCTACATGGTCAGTTATCCTTTGGGTCAAGTGTTTGCGGTTGGCCCAGCATCTTAGGATCAATCCGTCTGTCCTTAGGAAGTGTATTGATTTTGGACTCACTTTTGCATATATGTGGCCTTTTCGATTTATAGATCCTAGTGATGCAGACTCTGTGTTTGAGAGCCTCGGGCCTCTCCTCTCTGTGCTGAGGACTATTTGTGCCTACTGCCCTCAGACCAGGGGAGGAGGAAGACTGCCACCCGGAGGAGCATGCCTTGGGGAGAGAGACCATTTTCTTTAAGGTGTTTTTCTTTTCTTCTTTCACAAACATTCTGCCTTTTTCCACGGTTTCGAGCCCAAAGGCAAAATGACCTGCTTTTTATACAAATGCATTTTCTCCTTTTCATATGCTGCTGTCTCAGGAGAGGGATATTCTTTTTATCAGTTGTGAGTACTTTCAGTTTTCCTTAATGCACTATTCATGACTGGCACTTTGAACCAACTGATTTCACTTGGTTCAGCTTGGATTCTAGACTTTTCACTGATTTTGTGTTTATAACTTTCCCACTCCATTATTTTAGGGTTTTCTTTGACCTTCTGACACCTTGCCTGCTCTATACTCAAGTAGTTGTCCACTGCTTCACTCTTGACTATATACCCTAACGTCTTACTGTTTAGGTATCCAAGTTTCTACTTCTTTTGCACTTGATTCTTGCAACTTTGAACTCTTGCCTTCTTTTCTTGGAGCATCTCCTCTTAGTCTCTCTGATTCTTCCTTACTGAATAATCTCTTATTACTTTCTGGTTTTCCACAAAGTCTAAGCATCTATCTTGAACTCTACCCAGGTTCCTCCAAAAATGATTCCTGGATTATTTAGATAAATGAGTACAGAGGGAATCTGCTCTCTCTCCCATGTGAATTCTCTTCTGAGAAAATAAATTTTGCTTAAAGGTAAAATGTCATATCCTGTTTTCTTCCATTTCCTTGCCAGATCTCCCTCATTTAAGCTTTAGGAACCAGGACTCACTTGCCTGGCTCCTGCTCACCCTTTCTTCCTAATGGGGAGCTCGGGAGGACAGGGGAGTGTCTACCTCTAGCTTCCACAGCTTAGTGAGAGTCATTTCCATTATTATACCTTTGGGTAGGGAAAGCAGTCAGGTAGCATGAAATTCATTAAATCACATAAAACATAAGGGAATTTGACCTTAATGTATATATTATATATATACACATATATTATATATATATAAAATATATATAATATATGTTACCCTCTGAAAAAATATATATATTTTAAACATATATATATATTTTAAATATAAATATATATATTATTTTAAACATATATATTTTTTAAATATATATATATATTTTAAGAGGGTAACTGTTCAGATTCCTTCATAAAGCTTTGTGTAGAAACAATAGACTTTTTTTAATGCAAAGCATCTTAAGTGTTTAATTCTACTTTTTAACTATATTGATTTTTCCTCTTATGTGTTCAAATCTTCTTTTCTCTCTGTATTACTGCTGTATACAGCCATTGATTCTTAGAGAAATTGCTCAACTTTACCTCTCACCTTTGGCTAAAAATACAAATAAATAAAGAGTTGCTTAACTCTTTACATAGATTTTTCTTTTACCCTAAGTAGTGTATTGACCAGCTTTTTACCCAAAAGAAACCCACAAAGAGAATCAGAAAGAAAGAAAGAAAAAAAAAGCCTAGAGTTTTTATCTGCTTTTTTAGAATGCAAATTAATGAATTCAGTGAAATCAAGTTCTATGTATTAATCTCACGAACTAAAGATACAGCATACAGGATAGGTTTAGACATCTTCCCTCCACCAAGTTTATTTAAGGTTCTTTGGCAGGAACTTGTGCTGGAATAGGCAGCTTCTTGGATGCTTTCTACTTGCAATTTGACACCTAATGGTTTTCCTCTTGGCTGAGAAACTCCATAAACAGAAGTGAGGAGAGATCATGTGACTGGAGCACTCCAGGCAGCTTGGATCTGTGGAGGGGGGGGGGAGCATCATGGGCAGTGGGATGGAGAGGGCTTTTGGCTGCTGTTTGAGGTGCATCAAACAACAAAAACATCCTCTCTAAGAAGGGTAAGGTCGTGTCCTTAAGAATTCGGGCATCTGTTTCACCTCTGAGAGCTGCTTGAACATGGCTACTCAGTCCTGGGTGAGGTGGCTTCTTTCGAGGCAACTTGACACTCTTGAGGTGCAAGGCAGAATGTGGGGGCAGGTTAAGTCTTTGCAGCTGAAAGCTTGAGCTTTATTCTACCAACCCAGTATACTATTTGGAGAAAGTTACTTAACTGTTCTTAACTTCGGGTTATTCATCTTTGAAATTGGGACAACACGTTTCATCGTTTGAAATTGGGACAATGATAAAAAAAATTATCATTTATTCAAGGCAATTACCTAAGCTGTATGCTAAGCGCTTTATTTTCATGCTTAATCCTAAATGGGAAAGGCAACCAGGCAGTAGAATTTGGTGATGGTCCTATTCTTTGACTCTCCAAGCCCGTTTTCTCATCTGTAACCTGGAAATCTCGAGAGATCTTACCTCCCACGGTTGCTGTGAAGATTACCTGATAAATTGTCCAAAAATGTTTATAAGAGTGATTGACTCATAATGAGAACCCAGTACATAATAGTTATTATTAATAGTCCTCAAAAGGTAGCTATTGTCTTCATTTTAAAGATGTGGAAGTTGGTGTCAATAACAGTTATTAAGTATAGATCTGGGATTTAAACTAAGGTCCATTGGCTATTAAAACTTTGCTCAAACCACCAGGCTAATAAATCCCTGTTGCCAGAACCTGCTCGCTCCCTTTGCCTTATTTCCCATCCCCCACTACTTTAGCAAGGCCCACTACTCTGTATGAATCATGCTAACATTCCGCTATACCCTTCTGGTTTCCAGACCTATCCTGACTTGAGGGAGGAAGTTCCAAACCAGACTCAGCTTCTCCATCCTTTGAGGCTGGATATTGAGTCACTCTTCCTGTTACTGTGAAATCAGGACAAAGAGTTCCAGCACTGACCACAGAGTCCTGTCTTGTTCACTGAGGAAACCCCCACAGTGGTCTCAACGGAAGAGAGGAAAACCCTCCTGCCCTGGCCACGGCGCCTGTTCCCACCCGCCGGTAGCCTCTCCACCTTTCCCATCCAGTCCTTCCCACTGCACAGCTCACAACAAGGGGCTCAGCTTGCTGTTAACAAGAGTCTGACTGTGATCGGCACTTTGTATGCAACCCCTCCCATATGAATTATATCCCTCACGGTAACAATTAGTACCTCAAATTTAAACCGAAGAAATAAACTTAGAATGATTAAATAATTGTTCCCAAAGTCACACAATTATTAACGTTTAGAGCAATCTTTTGCGTTTATTATTCACTGATGTATCTAAATCACCTAGAACAAAGTTTCTCAAGCTGGGTGCTATTCGTGTGCAAGTGAGAAGGGGAGGAGAGTGTGCCTTTTCATGGCATAATGAGGAAGTAGAACACATGAATTATGCCCACATTTCATTGCCTCCACTCTTATCCCATCAAGTCAGAACTTAGCTATATGGTCACACCCAGCTGCAGAAAAGGTTAGCACATGGGGTCTTTATCTGTGTCCATATCAAAATTAGGGATTGGAATTGTTAATTTTATGTGTCAAATTCTCTGAGCTAAGAGGGGTCATCTGTGGAAGTTTCTGGAAGAGACTAGCATTTGATTCAGTTGACCAAGTTAAGAGGTCCATTCTCACCAGTGTAGGCAGATATCATGCTGTCCTTTGAGGTCCCAAATGGAACAAAAATATTTGTCTTTTCCTGCCCTCAGACATCAGAACTCCTAGCTCCTTTGGAGTCAGACTGGATTATAACACTGACTTTCTAGTTCTCCAGCCTGAAGGGGGCAGACTGTGGGACTTTATTGCTTCCATAACTTTGTGAACCAATTTCTACAATTCTCTTATCCATATATCTATAATTGTATCTATATCTTTCTATACCTATAACTATATCTAAACTGGTACTTATCCCTACCTATAACCCCTTGGTTCTGTTTTTCTTGTGAACCCTGACAAATATAGAAATTCTATTGCCATGGGGGAAGAAAACCCAGAAATTGGAGACAACTAGCAATTTCTGCCACAGCACTTCAGTGTTGCCATGACCAGCAAGTGCATTATAAATGTGAGAGTGCTTAGTGGCCCTTAAGCAAAGGCACTGAACTAAGTATAGTTGCAGACTTCTTCGAAATTTTTTTTGTAATGTTTATTCTTGAGAGAGAAAGAGTATGCGTTGGGGAGGGGCAGAGAGAGAAGAAGACACGGAATCCAAAGCAGCCTCCAGGATCTGAATTGTCAGCACAGAGCCCAATGTGGGGCTCGATCTCACAAATCATGAGATCACGACCTGAGCCAAAGTTGGACACTCAAGCGACTGAGCCACCCAGGCGCCCCAATCTCAGGCTTCTTCTAAAGACACGCTTGCGCCACATATCTTGAAATTTTACCGACTCATAACAAAATAAGTAAAATGTAGCAACAGTCCCATCAAGCCTGCCCCCAGGAGCGCCAAACTTCACTTCAGCTAGGAATTGTAGCCGAAGCCCAGATCTACGCTGCCGAGCAAAGTGCAAAATGATCCCGGGCCTTCAGAATTTAGAAGTTTTTACCATTAGCTGTGCTGCAACTCATCTGATTTGCACGTATGTCATCTTCTCTGGGTTGAAGCTAAAAAAGCCTCTCATTTCCTGTTGTTCTCTTCACGTGGCCAGCTAAACAAAGGAGGCTGCTGCCGCCACAGTCTATGCCAGAGAGCCTTCCACTTGGGAACTGACTTTGTCGAGTATTACACTACTCTGCTTTGACTACACCGAACTGTGTGTCTGATCTTCACGCGTCTTATCTCCAAAACTAAGAGAAGGTTGACTCACCCTTTAAATTCCACCGAAGCAATAGCTATCCATAAATCTTGGTTTCAATGGCCACTACATAAAAGTCAAGACGAAAGGGTGGGGAGGGGGAAAGTGCCAGAAGCTCCCTTTTGGTGGTCTGAATAATCTAGTGTGGATCACACAGCAGTCATCGCCTGGCTGGCACTCTCGGTTCAGCTGAGGTCCAGGCATAACAGGCCCGCCCTGCTGCCTCTGACCGAGGTGTATTGAGGGAGACGCGTGTGGGTGTTTACACAGGGCCTGTGCGCCGGGGCCTGGCTCACGCTGGCCTGAGCCTCTCACTTCTGTGAGAACTGGAATTCCCCAAATTTTCCCCCAAATTAAAAGAACTAACAAACTGTATTACAAAAACAAACAGAATTTGTTTTTCTTTTAACAAATAAAAGCTAATTTATGCTAAAGCTTTGTTGCCTTGAATCAAGCCAACCACATTATTCACTGCCAACACTTTTCTGTATTAACTTCTCAAGTTCGTCAAGCTTAGCCCTTGCTGGAAAAAGTATAGGGTTTGCAAGCCACTAATTGGCCTAAAATGCTCCTCGATTTTATATAAACACACAGCATAGTATCAAAAATAGAGTTGTATTCATTAGCCTAAAAATCCAGCTTCCCATGTGAAACCTTTTTTTTTATACCCCTCAAGATGTAGGTCTGCTTCTAGAGTTAAAGAAAAACTTGTTTTTTAAACGTGGACTCTGTAATTTCACATTTGAAAAAAGAAAGAGAGAGAGAGATGGCTTTGATTTCTATTTTTGCCTATTAGCACATTGTATAAGCAGTGAGGCAGAAAACTGAACTCTCCGTCCACTACTCAGTGTTGGTATTATTAGGGATGTAAATCTCTGAAATTACGAAAAAATATAACAGCAAATCAACAGCAGTAATAAAAAAAAATAGATGTGTTCTTGTCGATTCACCACAGATTGGTGATTAAATCTCTACCACAGTTTGCAAAGCTATTGTTTGCAATCCTTTGTGATTCTCCGGGATCAAGTCCACACGCCTCCTTACCACTTGAAGCAGATGACTCTTCCTTGTGCTTCACTGAGAGCAGGATGATTCCATGTGTCTCCCTGGCAAGCCTTTTCCTAATTCAGAATCCCTCTGAATCCAAGACAGATCCCTCTGAAGTAAGACAGAATCCATCTGTCTTAATGTCTTCGGCCTCCTTCTTCCAGTAGATATTACTTCTCTGTCCTTTTTCACATGACGCCCCTTTATCTGTGTCCTTGGTTCCAGGCCCTCACAGCCCCTCAACAGCTTCATCAGCCTCTACTTCTTCAGAGATGTTTCCTTCCTTGCTTTTGCTGAACCACAAACAAGTTTTCCCCCATTCTAAGAACGATTGTCTATTTTGCCATGCCCTCTAGCTCCGCCCATTGTAGCCTCCTCTTGATCAAATCCAAATTCTGAAAATAGCGGCATAAATCAACTATGTACATTTCTTCGTTTGTTATCTACTTTTCAAATCTCTGAAATCTGACGTCTATCCTGAAATCCACTCCTGAAACCAGCCTTTCCAAATTTAATGATAACCTTATGATTATCAAATTTAATGATTCCTTTTACTCTTTATGCTACATGACTCCTATAGTAGATGATGCCATACATACTGATTCCTCCACCCCAGGTGCCCACCCACTTAGTCCTAGAGACACCAGCAACCCAATGCTCCTTCTTCAATGTCATGGCCTGGCATTGAGCATTGGACATAGAAGAAGGACATTGATTTCTCCAGAGACAGTAGGTCTTGCTGGCATATTCCTAATTGTAGGATGAGGACACCAGTTTTGACCACATTCAATGAGGAGGTGAATTTTTCCTTAGTGTCCTATACAATATAGTGTTACTTTTAACTTGGTATATTTCAGTGGACAAAAATTCTTCCTTTTAATATAGTGAAATATATTATTTTTTTCCTTTGTGCATGGTGCTATTTGTATCTTGTTTACACATATAGCCTCTAAACCAAAATGTATGATATCAACTACTGCTCTGAGGGACCAAACTTACATTTTCAATTCACTACTGGGTATTTCCATTTAGCCTTGGAAATGAACTTGAAAATTTCCCAGTTTCAGAATTAAGGCTTCAGTGTCTTCTTTGACTTATTCCTCTCCCTCACTGCCCATGATCACCAAAACTAGTTGATTCTCCTTTTGCAAAGGAACTGGCAGGTGTCCATCACTTTGTTATTTGCTGCCAAAGCCCCATAGAAGCCCTTACTACCCTTTGAATAGAATATTTCAATACCACTTCATGGTCTCCTTGATGCCATTTGCTCTCGTCTTTGGTTTATCTAACACTTGGCTGTCCAATAACACTCCTATAATACATCTCTGATCATAACGTTATAGTTATGTTTTGTGGTTCTCCAATGGCTCACAAGGGAAGGTCACTAAGGTCACTCTCTTTTGCTGACTTGACCTCCTACCATCTGCATCCTATGTATTAGCTGAACTGTCTACTCACTGCATACTCTCACCTACCCCTTATGTTCATAGAACTTGTTTCAGTGCATTCCCATGCTTGGAAGGCTTTGACCCTGGAGATGTACACTCGAAAAGTGACCTGTCTTTTTAAGCTGTAACTCAAATGCTTTCTACTATGAGAATTGTGTCTGGATCCTGTTTCCCTTTCCTTTTGGATTTATCCATCTTGGAAGTAATTTCTCCCTCAACTCAAATCTCGCTCACGTTTTTATCTCCCACTCAGTTGAAATTTATTTGAGTGGTGAGCCAATTCTTACTGACTTCAAGAATAAATTAATGGAATGGACATCTGGGAATAAAGAGGGAAGGAGGATAAAAGGGAGAGCGAGAAAGGAAAGAGAATGAACGCTAGGAAGAGAAGAAAGGGGGAAAGGTGGGATACGGGGGAGAGGAGAAGAGAAGAGAAAGGTAAATAGATGAGAGAAGAATAAGTTGGGGAAAAGGGGTAGAATAGGAGGTGGACCACAAAGATGAAGGAGACAGGTGATCGTCAGAAAGACCAAAAAAGAACCTGTGTCACCAAATAGAAACATATATGCTAGAGTCATTCAGTTAATAAAGTGTGGCAGTGAACTAGGTTAGACCAATAGAACAGATATGTGGATATGTAGGAGACATAATTCATGGTAGACCTGGCAAAGCAGATCAATGGGGGAAACTAACGAGGTAACTAATTAGCCATCGACGAAGAAATTGTATTCCTATCTCATATCAGATCATACACAAATATTAATTCCATTTAGCATATGGATTGAAATGCAAAAGGAAGAAATTTAAACTTTTAGGCAAACAAATAGAGGCATAACTTCCTTGGGTAACATAGAGAAGGATTTTCATTGCATTAGAGGTATGAACTTTTAGAGGTGCCTGGGTGGCTCAGTCAGTTAAGCGCCTCTCGATTTCAGCCCAAGTCATGATCTTAAGGTTTGTGAGGTCAAGCCCTGTGTTGGGCTTTGCGCTGACAGTGTGGAACTTGCTTGGGATCCTCTTTCTTCTTCTCTCTCTACCCACCCCCCTCCCCCCGGCTCATGTGTGTGCTCTCTCTCTCTCTTTCTCTCAAAATAAATAAATAAAACTAAAAAAACAAATCAGAAGTGGAATTTCTGTTC
Organism: Prionailurus viverrinus; assembly: GCF_022837055.1. Taxonomy (NCBI): domain Eukaryota; kingdom Metazoa; phylum Chordata; class Mammalia; order Carnivora; family Felidae; genus Prionailurus; species Prionailurus viverrinus. The sequence continues at coordinate 35,429,120 of NC_062577.1, forward strand.
ACTGAAACATACTGTGTTAAGAGTGAAAAGAAAAGTCACAAACTCGGAGTATAGATTTGTAACATATATGACAATTGCAGAATTAATATGTAAATACACACACACATGCCCACATATATAAACATACACATATTTATAAGTCCCGTGAAAAGCAGAAAAAATAATGAAAAACAAATTGAGAAGGTTTTATATAGCAGTGAGTGGAAAATACATGGCTTCTAAACATATGAGAGAATATTTAACCTTATTAGTAATAAGGAAAACAAAAATTAAAGGTATGACCGAAACACTGGTGAGGAACAAGGAGGACTCTCATCCACTGCTATGATGTACCTTGCTACAACCACTGTGGCAAATGCTTAGTTTTAAATGTGTAAATTGGAAGACATGCATGCTCTATAACCCAGTGATTTTATAGATACTTGAAAAGTTCTTGCATAATAATAGAATGAATACGAACGAGTGAAGGGCAGCTGCAGGTCTAAAAAAGAAGGAAAGAAAAACCAACTAGAGAAGAGTGCTTACTGAATCATTTAATTTTTGCACAGGCCAGAAACAAATAAAAGTCAAAAACAAACAGTTTATGGATTATATATCTGTGTGGGGGGCTCTTCATGTCTACAGACATGTAGTATCTAAATAAAAACAAACACATGATACAGACTTCAGGGCACACTTATATTTGGAAAGGGGAGAGGAGCAAGCAGTCAATGAAAACACACAGTGGTCTCAACAGTACTGCTGATACTGTATTTCCTAAGGTGGTTGTTGGTGCTGAGTGTTTATTTTATGATTCTTGGAGTTGAACTCACGCATTTTGTGCCCTCTTTCTTTTATGTTATATATTTATTTATTTAAAAAACTTTAAGGTATATGTATTTATTTTGAGAGAGACAGAAATAGTGGGGGAGGGGCAAAGAGAGAGGAAGAGAGAGAGAATCCCAAGCGGGCTCCATGATCTCAGCGCAGAGCCCAATGCAGAGCTCGAACTCACGAAACTGTGAGCTCATGACCTGAGCTGAAACGAAGAGTCAGACACTTAACCGACTGAGCCACCCAGGTGCCCTTATTTACATTATGTATTTAATGTGTGTGTGTGTGTGTGTGCATACACATATATTAAATAAGATACTATATATAATATATATACTATGCTATATGTAATATGTGTATATGTTATATGTAAATGTAATATATATGTAAATACATAAACACATATGAGCGTAGAAGAATTATTTTGAAGCTGTAATCTACAATATTTCAAGAAGTAATTGGAGCTCTTAAAAAGTATTGATATACTGATTCTGAAAGAAACTTGAACTTCAGTATATAAGAAAACAAGGGTAAGTAAAAACAAGATAGACCACTCAGGAAAACAGTGGAAAAGCACAGATTTCACCGAGTGTATTGCATGTCCTCAGGGATATAACTACTGACTTACTGTTTGGAAAAATGATATTGGAGCATGTTTCTGCCTGAGGGAAAGAAGGGAGATGAGAAAGAGGAGGAGGAGGAAGACAGGAGAGAGAAAGAGACCAAGGACTGCAGCGGAGTGTGTGCAGAAAGCGCATATCTAAGGTGCCTGGTGGCCCAGTCAGTTAAGCGTTGGACTTCAGTTCGGGTCATGATCTCACGCTCGGTTTGTGGGTTTGAGTCCCGTGTCCGGATCTGCGCTGACAGCTCGGAGCCTTGAATCTGCTCTGGTTTCTGTGTCTCCCTCTCTCTCTGTCCTCCAGCCCCACTCATCCTCTGTCTCTCTCTCTCTCTCTCTCTCTCTCACCCTATCTCAAAAATAAACATTTAAAAAATTAAAAAAAAGAAAGCACACATCTAGGAGGACAGAGGAGGAGTGCAGGTGTCTCATCTGTGCAACTGAGAAGCAGCATGGAGAAGATGGGGTTTATAAGCTACGAGCAGCTGCTGATGTTTGTCAGCTGACAATATAAGAAAAGTTTAAGTGACTTTTTATATACATAGACATAAAAGCTTGCACTGAAGAACATTCCAGAGGGCAAATAAATTTCCTGATACTCCGATTCTTCTCCCAGAATATTTTTCTTCTTTTTTAATATTTTTATTTATTTTTGAGAAACAGAAAAAATTTATTTATTTTTGGGGCTCAAACTCATGAACCTCGAGCTCATGACCTGAGCTGAAGTTGGATGCTTAACCACCTGACCCACCCAGGCAGCCCTCAGAATATTCTTCCAAAAAGTGATGGTGCCTTCAAATACTCAGAAAGAAGGAATGTAGTATGCATACACAAATATTACTCAGAAAGAGCTGAAGGAATGGCAAAAGAAAGCAATCATTGAAGAAAACAGATGTGAAAAAATATCACCACTAAGGAAGAATTGGATATGAAGCTTCAACACATTTCCTAGTAACTCAAAGAGATTTGTAAAGTGTCTAGTGGCCCCTGATTTATGACTGTTCAACTTATGACTTTTCAACTTTACCATGGTGTGAAAGTGATACTCATTCAATACAAATCACACGTTGAATTTTGAATCTGGATCTTTTCCCAGGGCTCACAATATGCTATCTGATGCTCTCTCATGCTGGGCAGTGACGGCCAGCCGCAGCTCTGTTAGACATGTGATCAGGGAGGTAAACAATTGATACACTTAACACTGTTCTGTCCCAATACAGTCATGCTGTTTTCCCCTTTCAGTACGTTATTCAATAAATTACACGAGATATTCAACACTTTATTATAAAATAGGCTTTGCATTAGATGATTTCGCCCAACTACAGGTTAATGTGTTTTGAACACATTTAAGGTATCCTAGACTAAGCAATAATGTTCACTAAGTAGGTGTATTAAATGTATTTTTGAGTTATGATATTTTCAAGTTACAATATGTTTATTAGGACATAGCCCCATCATAAGCCAAGGAAGACTTTTATTTACAGTAGGGCTTGAAGGGGCACGTGGGTTGCTTAGTCAGTTAAGAATCTGACTCTTGATTTCAGCTCAGGTCATGATCTCACAGGTTTGTGAGTTTGAGTCCCTGTGTCAGGCTCCTGTCACTGACAGTGCAGAGCCTGCTTGGGATTCTCTCTCTCTCTCTTTCTCTCTCTCTCTCTCTCTTTCTCTCTCTCTCTCTCTCTGTCCCTCTTGCATATGCACTCTCTCTGAAAATAAATTTTTAAAAAAATTAAAAAAATAAAGTAGAGCTTTAAGAAAAAAAATGTCATTTAAAATGGTGAAGGGACAGATGCCAGAAAGTATTAAAGGAGGAAAATAAAGACATCAAGAACCAATATGGAAAATAAGTTGAAAATCTCATTAAGAACATGGGGAAATTTTAAGAGAATAAATAAAAGTTAAAACAATATGTATTTTAAAATAATTTAAGTAATAGGGAAACATAACATTTACAGAAAATAATGCAGCCCAATATAAAAAAAAACTTGGTTAATAAAGAGGGAAATGGAAGAGAGTGAATATTGAAACACAGTTCTGACATACGGGGAGATCAATTTTGGGATTTGTAGGATACAGGTACATGGTAAATAGTGATGATGGATGCCGACCACACACCCCCTCCCTGTGCACGTGCCACTGCTCACGTCAAGAGGTGGGGGCATTTCCTATCCACTGGAATCAAGACTTACCTTGTGACTGGGTTCTACCAATAACCCATGGTAGAAATCATGTTCTGGAATTTCCAAGCCCAGGTGTCAAGAGACCTCACAACTTTCACTTCTGTTCAAAGAATACCACCTCAGGGAAGACTTCCTTTCCTGACCTCACAGGGAAGAGTAAGGATTTCCCTAATGCTCAGCAGCTACAGTGAATTGTGCATATTTCTATTTTCGTATTCACTACATTGCAGTGATCCCCTGCCTAGATGTGAATAATCATTCTAAGGTTTTTGTCAAATGAGCAAGTGCATTGATTGATAAAGCAAGTAATTGCACAGAAGTAGTAGTGACCAACATTGGAGAGAACGCCACCACTAAAGATAGATTATGAAGAATGAATAAACTGTATTTAGAGGATAAAAAGTAGCCTGAAGAGTAAGACAACTCTGGAGGTCCTTTCTACTACAATTAACTAGATCTTGGTTACACAGGCATATGCTTAAAAATATTACTTGACTCAGAAGGAAGTAATAGAGACCAGTGGAAAATGAAGTGTAAATACGAATACAAGAAAACTGAATGAAAGACATTGGCATTGTTTTGGTGCACATGATAATACCCGATTGTGGCTCAAGGCTAGGGTGTCTAAGAACATACAAGGTATAGCTGCCAAGTTAGGGAAGTAAATACAGGATTCCAAAATTACGGCAAGAACCTCAAATGGGGCAAAGAAAACACAAATTATCTATAGAAGAAAGAAACCACAATGTTTACCCTCAAGAGTCTCACAGATTGAGCTTATCCAAATACGAGCTTATGTATATTCAAAAAATAACCAAACAGTAAAACTTCAATGACTTTTTAAACTCTGTTTCTTGCTCCCACTTTGGACCTATTCATTCCAATTATTCCCATTTATCTCTCAGCCCTTAAGTAATTAACTGATTTCCTCTAGGGGGAAAATATAGATACAGATCTATGCAAGTTATGTCTATACATCACTACCTATCTATTTATCTATTTATCTATATTTATGTATATAATGGCCAGGTGATATGTCTTTAGGGAATAAACAAGCCCAATCATTATTTCTTGGTTCAGACATTCACCAAGTCACTGGCCATTCCCTAGCCAGAATTACTATACCACTCATTTTGATAATAGCAATTCACTCATTCATTTATTTAGTAAATAATTGAGTGCCTGCTATATGCCAGATCCAGTGCAAAAAGCTGATACAAAGGTTAACTATATAAATATGATCTCTTGTACTTGTCAGGATGCAGGCTAAGCTTCTGTAACAAAGAGACAAAGTATAGAGAAATGAATCAGAAAGTGTTTATTTCTATTCATAGACTGGTATTAACACCCTCAACACTTACAGATGCAAGAAGTTTGCCCCAAGTTTTTGCCATATTTCAGTTAATGTAAAGGGAGAATTCATGACGAGAGACCATGTGGACAATCATGTATGTGGAAAAGACCTGAAAGGATCATACATACATCTACTCATATGGCTTTGATGAGAATGATGAGAATGTAGCCACATAGTCTCACCTGGCTGCAAGAGGGCTGGCAAATGTAATCTATAACCTTCTGGCTCTGGGGCAGCTAAAAGTCTATTGTATGTGAGTGGAAAAGAATGGAGATTGGGTGATCAATAGTACTCTGCTACACCTCATGTGAGTCATCGTATAAACTCCATGAGAACTACAATAATAGGTGACGTATAGCAATCTATGCCTTTAACACACTCTTTGAGGACAATGGAAGTTTACCTGAATGAAACTCATTTGAACGGATTCTGGGGCACCTGGGTGGCTCAGTCAGTTAAGCATCTGACTCTTGGTTTTGGATCAGGTCATGATTTCACAGTTCGTGTGTTCCAGCCCTGCACTGGGCTCTTGCACTAACAGCAGAGACTGCTTGGGATTCTCTCTCTCTCTCTCTCTCTCTCTCCCCCTCTGTCTCTGCCTCTTTCTCTCAAAGCAAGTAGGTAAGCTTAAAAAATAAAAATAAAAAAATAAGCCAGGATTCTTAGGATGTTTAAGAATTATCAGATGAAAAGGTAAAGCAAAGGTGTTTTCTAGTCAAAAGGAAGAGTATGCAAAGATCAAGACATGAGTGCAAGTATATCAACTCATGGAAATTTTCACTGAGTCCTAGATAGCTCTCATGCCTAATAATCCCTGGTACATATCAGACATATGTATGGGATTCCAGTACATGTATGGAATGAACAAATGAATAATCCATTGAGTTAAAATACCAACACCTCTCAGTATTCCCAACAGGTGAGTTTCCAGTCTCTGAACACTTCCAGTGGCAGAGAATTGGTCTTAAAGATATTGTCTATTTATTTATTCAGCCAATCAGTCAGTTGGTCAGCCAGTCATTCCACTAACTAGCATTTAATGTAAATCCTGTTATTGTGAACCTTGGGACTTAAAACAATGAACCAAAAGAGAGCCTTCATTCAAAACACAGTTGAGAGAAGGGAGGAATAAAAATTGGTCAATTACAAAGCTGGTCTGTAACAAAAATAGTAACTGATGCTATGTGAACTTGTCCTAGGATTTGATCTAGCAAAGGAAGCTCAAGAAAGCTTTCCTGAAGATAGGATTAAATGTCACTCTGAAGAATACTGAAGAATTAGCTACAGTATGTGACAAGGCCCTCTGTAGAGTGGAATCCTGGCGTTATATAAGAGAATAAAAGAAGTCCACTTTGGCTGAATTGAGGCTGGAAAATTGGTAAAAAAAAATAAATCTAATTCTGGATTATAAAACATTAACGAGTTTGTTAGAGACCATCAGCTCTCTCCAAATTTTTTTGTGTTCTTCTTCCACATACATATAACTGAAGTTCATATGAGTAATTCTTACCAGTAGACTGTGAGCAGAGTCCTTCTGACTGACTTAAGTAACAAAGGGAACACCTCCTCCACATTCACTCTTTCAACCATGAGCCTGGAGAGAAAGGGCTCTGACTCTGGAGTAGCATGCCTGAACCAGCTTCGGGGCCTAACCTGCTGCCCGTCAGAAGGCACTAATTTACACACCCACTCATCCACTTCTCTCTTTGGATTAGAAGATCAACTCATCATCCTGTTCCCATCCATTTCTCTCCCTTTGGAGACCTGGCCCCATCAGTGATTCCACTGCTTTGTGGTACCTTTAGCTCTGCTTCTTGCTCCTAGCATCTTCTCCTCCACCCATGATACAGTGATGGCAAATGGAATTCTCAACAATCCTTTAAAATCAAACATGGCGGTGAGGTGAAGGGAGCACACCATGCACCCAAACTGTCTGGATTTAAATCCCCGCTCTTGCCCCTGGTAACAATCACTTGGTAACATTCAGCCAGTAGTGTAGCCTTTCTAGGCCTCAGTTTTCCCATTAGTAAAATATTGATAATAAAAAGACTTAGTTTTATGCTTGATGTGAGGACTAAATGTGTATATACATGTGCGTGTGAGTGTGTGTGTATATATATATGTATAATACATATATTTATTATATATGTATTATATATACATGTATACATATATATATGTATGTATATGTATATATATGTATGTATATGTATATATATGTATGTATATGTATATATATGTATGTATATATATGTGTATATATATATATAAAGCCCCTACCATAGTATCTGACACATTGTAAACTCTTAATAAATGTTAGCTGTTACTCTTGTTTTCCTTATTCAACATTGATGAAAAAATAAACCAATAATGACACAACTAAAACAAACAAGAACAGAAAAACCCACTTAGCCTTGCAGGTAAAGATACTGTTCATTTTCTGGTACAATCAAGATTTTTCCTTTTCTTTGGCCTGCCAGAACCCAAAGTTTCCTGGATAGATATTAATCTAGACTGGAACACTAGTTCCTTATTTTAGGGCCCTTATGGTTATTTGAAAAAAAAAATACCCATTCCATCTATTTCTTCTTTGTTGGTAACTGAGTTGCCTTCTTCCAGTAAATCTTTGAAAGGCTGCCTCTGGTTAATTATCAACACTGGAGTGGCCTTTCTATTTGTGTGGCCCTCCTCTCCGCTTTGTATCCCCCCACCCTGCCCCACATCATGCACTCACTCTGGCCTGCATTTTAGTTGAAATGAGTTTTATTCTGTCCCAGCTTTTTCAGGAAGAATAGATGACTGCTTGCATTAGAGACACCAAGACGAGATGACACTAAACCTGTAGCACTCTTAAGCAGCCCTTTCTACCCCAGTGGCTTAACAAAGTTGTTTCCTGTTTGCAATTTGCAATAAAGTGCAATTGGAATCATGAGTGGGAAGTATTTTTTTGGTGAGGTGGGGGGAGTAAGGATGGTAAGAGTGAAGGAGTAGTGCTAACTGGGGGAAGGAAGCAATATTTGATATATGATTAGAACTTTCTCAGCAAGAGAGAAAAGCACACTCTAGACAAAAGGTCACTAGGACGCCCCTCCCCCTCTCAGTAGCCGCAGCTTCTCTCCGGTTGCCTGGGCAATGCATTGACGGCACCCGCCAGCCTGCCTCACGCTGTCTAAGGAAACTTTATTGACCTCATGATATACACTGGCAACATGAAATTAAGTGGTGTAACATCTCAAGCTCATCACAAAGGAAACCACTTTTACAAAAGTTTATAGAGGTTAAGGGCTCCTCCGCATTGCAACAGCTGCCACAATTCCTTCCCAGTTCAGCAGCCCCCCAAGATAACCATAGCAACTCTTCTCCCACCGTGAGCAGTGTGGCCCGTCTCTGCAGAGAAGGACAGGACAGCCCTCCAGTCAACCTTAGCGCCCTCTCCTGCGAGATTTCATCTAGTGATGCCGTGGGGGCTAAATAATAGACGTAGCTTTTGGTCTTCACTGAGTTCTCATTTTGTCTCCGTCAGTTGTTATCTCTCTATCATACTTTACAACACATCTGAAAAGCCCTATCATCCCATGGACAGGAAAGGACTTAAAATCAAGTGAAATTCTATTGTAAATAAAATATATACGAATATAAATATTCAGCGTGTAAGGAGAGTGAACTCTGGGATATTTAGCTTACAAGGAAAAGTCACAGAGAAAATCTTTCAAACACATATTGCAAGTCTTGTCTGCACGTGTCTCTGCTGGTTTTCCTCTCTTACTGGATTGTTTTGAAGGTGTTGTGGAAAACCGTCTGCGTTTAGTGAAGCCCCAGCTCAAGCCTGCTGGGGGCAGGTGAGAGGGGTCAGAGAATGCCAGTAGGAAACAAGTGAGCCAGCAATTGTGAAAACGAGTAAGTCTGCAGAGACAGATGAAAATGAACTGGAGAAAATGCTCTGCATACCCTATAAAGGAATTATTTTAGCTTCCTTAGCTCCCTGTTCACTGCTAAGCAGAATGTTTTCTGAAGAAGAAACCATAATGCTCCATGGATCATTTCCAACTATCAAATTAAAATTAGATCACCACTGGAACTCTCGGTCACTTTCGTATGAAGACTGGTTTGCACTTACCTTGTGCCTTGGATAAAAATCTTTTCCAGTTAAGCCCTTATTCTATCATCTTTCAAATCATCGGCCATCCTAGCCATCAGATATCATGATTGAAAAAAAAAAAAAAGAATGAGATAATATAAGAAAAAAAAACTCTCCAAGCACTTCAAGGGTGTTAAAACATAAATAATACTATGGAAAAGCATATCTCAAATAAATATTGTATCTATTCAAGAAAACAATACATATTTATTTTACAATAATCAATTTTAGGATAACACTAAAGACTACATGTATTTTCTTCAATCTCCACAAACTATAACAAATGTATACCTAACAAGCTGCTTTCCTAAAGAGTACAAAAACAGATCTCTTAATCCAAATATTGCTGACCTTACCTTATTTTCCTAACTTTGTACATTCGTTTTTTGAGTATTGTGATTTTATCTCTCAGAAGTATGCGATATGGCTCGTCATTGATGAGCCTATCAATATGTCTTGTTGTGTTATTTATGTCACTTATTGGCAAGATATATGTTACATGGGCAATCTTGTCTTCTTCCATGGTGTCAGAAGGTGCTTTGTGTACTTCTGATTCCCAAACTGCTATCTTTAAGAGTGACCAAGACTGGCCAATTTCTCATCAATTCTGTTTCCGGAAGTCCCAGCTAGAATATAGATTTCCCCATCTTCCTTGCAGCAAAATGTGATCAAGTGATTGTATTCTCCTATCTGAACAGGAATGCAAGTGACATGACATTCTTTCAGGCTGGCCATGCCTGGTCTCCCAAGTCCTTCCTCCGCTGCAGCCTGAGGCTGAGGAGTCAGTGTTGACATTGGTGAGGCCACCAGTCAGAGAAACTTTCAGTGACCTATTCATCAGGAATATCTGTTTGGACTTTACCTGAGGAAAAAAAAAATGCCTGAAAGTGAAGTCACTGAAATTTTAGAGTTTATCTCTTAAAATAACACGCACTACCTTAACCAATTGTCCATCCCAACTCCTGTCTTGAGCTCCAGACCCATAGTTCTAAATATTTACTTGGCTACTCTTTACTAAGTCAAGTACAACATATCCCAAACTGAAACAATCATCTTGGTCTCCAAACATATCCTTCTCATTTTCAATCACTCTTCGCTCCGCATACCAACCTAGGAATTTTGGCTCACCCTCTCTCCCAGTGCTTCTGCAACTGTAGCACGCATACAAATCAGCTGGCAGGCTTACTCTAACACCGGTTTAGGGCTCTCCCAACCCCTCCCCGGCCCCAGTGATTCTGGTTCAGAGTCTGGGGTGGGGATTGAGACTCAGTGAGCTCACTGAGCCCACAGACCACACTTTGAATAGCCCTACATGTAACACCAAACCATCTCACCTTCCAATTTGCTGAGTGCTAAGTAGTGTGTCTCTGATTTATCCCTAAAATCTGTCTTCTATCCATTTTCACTTGGCCTATTTTCAGCTTCTGTTACCTCTCACATTAATTGTTGCCTTGACTTCACAAGTGGTCTGTCTTCCTCAAATCCATTGTTCACACAGCTGTCAGAATGGCTTTAAAGACTAACCAACTAACCTGACCACAAACCGAAACTTTGTATATTTGTGGTTTTCCCACTTCAAAATATTGAATATAATGATTTCTCAACTTCTTCCTTCTCTTACTTACTTTTCTTACACAGCCGAACCCTTTCTTCAATAACATTTTGTGGGTGAATGTGGCTCATCTGTCTCTGGCTGAAACTTGAATGGGGATTGGGATCCTCAGACCTCATTTCTCTTCTTATCTCACCTACTTCGGAGTCTTGGGTGAGTCCCCTGATAAATCCTACGAACTCTCAAACTCAAAGCAGAGTTTGAAAACGATTTGTTCAGATGGAGTCTTAGTATCTGTTTAAAAAAGTTAAACTATGAGAGCATGACACTGATGACTGTATATAATCCATCTCCAATGTAGGTGTTCACCTTCATGTCCTTTCTCTTTCCTTCTGTGGATATGAATGCCACACTGGAGCCACGCTGGATGCTCACAGTTGTCTACCTTGCCACTGGTTGCACGCTCTCCTATCTCTAGGGCACCCTCATGCACCCAGCACTGAGTCTAGCACAAATATCTAGTAAAACTCTTTCAGGTTCTTATCCCACTATTTTCCCGCCACTCCAAGGCAGAAGCTCTTATTTTCTCTTCATTTCCATTGGCAGCCTGGTTGCAATTGTTGGTTTGTTTTATGCCTGAACTCCAGAAAAGCGAAGCCCATGTCCTTGCATACTTTTGTCTATCATCATTTTTGAATATAGAACACAGGCACATCCAACAGCAATAAATATTTGCTGTGCTCTAGAGCAGAATATGATGGTTAACAATCATGATTATCCTCATAAATATTGTAGGATAATTTAGTCATTACAATAAATAATTTTGTATTATAACAAAGAAATTAAGTACCATGCAATATTCATGTCTATAATTATTCTAAGCCTCTTATTTATAATAAATAAGGGGAAAGATAAATTAGTACTTTTGGCCATTGAAAGGAAATTCTTTCTGACTGGAAATCTATCTTTAAAGGGATATCGGTTGCAACTTATTTTAGCCATCACACGTGAAACATTATCACCGCCACGGTCTCAATGAATATGACAGTGGAGGAAAACGGTCCATTCTACATATTCCTGGGGTGTGATAAATAGAGTTATTTTTCCAGAGAGAGTCACATGTCCATTTAATTCTCTTTCCAACTTACTGGACACCAGTGATTCCACTGTGACCAGCTCTAGCAGCAAATGATTGATGAATTAAGAAATATCCTGTGCTGGAAGTGAATACTTTTTTCCCCTTAATTTGGAACAACATGCCCTACTTCAGTGCAAGAATTTTTCGCGTGTTGCCATTATATCTTAGCATGAAAAGGTAAATGTTATAGACCTGACAAGTTGTCTCCAAGAAAGCTTGAAGTTAATTCAAAACAGGAGTAATCTCTTCCCCACTAAATGTGAAATTGCCGAAATCCCTGATGTTCTCACTCCCACATGGATTATTAATTTCCAACAGCACGGGTGCTAGTCACACAGACCTAGGAGGGAATAGGGTCCCCAAACATGGGGGGCCCATTCTGTTCAGTGATTAAAATATGTGGTGCTTTTGTGTTTTCCTGACTTATGAATGTAGAGACTGTTTTCTCCCCACTCCCCCTTTTTTAACACACTTCGTATCCCATTAAATGTATCAGTTTGAATACATGGTGCAACCTGCATTGTTTTCTTCAGGCTTCCAAACATGTGGGACCGTTTATGCTGTTCATAGCATAGCACTTTACACATGAATAGTGTTTACGGTGCTTAGTAAAGTTTTGTCTCTTTAAATTTTGCATTGGTTGCTGGTACCAAGCTGGTACATTCGAAGCAATAACTTTCCATCAACTGATCCAACGGCATTCTTTCTCCCTTTTGAAAATCATGGCTGATTAGAAGTCTAATGCAACAGCTGCTAGTGATCATGTGATTGATATGTTTTTAAAGACAGATGTGGAGTATTAAAAGCAGAGCCCTTCAGATTTCTCTGTAGTCCATGAATATTTTTGAATGGCTGCTGCTTTCGTTCTCTCTTCTCCACTCAACTTTTTCTTCTTTTTCGTCTCTCTTCTTCTTGTCTTATCCTTCTTTTTCTTTGTATTGTCAAGCAGAAATAGTTTTAATACAGCGAGTTATTTAGAAATATATGCAATGCCCTTCATCATCCCAAACAAGTACTGGAATAAAATCCATTTTTGGTGATGAAGAGTTTTATAAATTCCTTTTTAAGACAATGTGTTTAGGTTCTGACTAAGAACACAGATCCAGTGGAATCCAGCAACCATGTATGGCTCCAGCTGGGGAGTTTCTAGATGGCCTAAATTGCCCTTGAATAGAATATATGTTAATTAGAAACCATAGGTCTAAATAACACCAGTTTTCCCTGTTATGGTTTCCTTAACATACTCTTTCACAAATGAAGCCTCATCTTAGAGAAATATTTAAAAGGCATGACAAATGCATCACACTGAATACTTTTTGAACATTCAACACCACTGTGTTTTAATGGCTTTCACACATTCAGACTTTGTTAACCCTAATCCTGATCTTGTGGATTCTATCCTGAAGTTCTTGTGCCTGAATTTATGACAGCAGGGTGACTTCTAACATGATGTTGATGATATCTCAGGAACTGATTCATCTGGCAATACCTACTAGAGGGAAGAAATTATGCCAGGGAGAAACAGAAACAATTTTACGTATAGGGAATCACAGCATGTCAGAACTGCAAAGAGCTTTGGAAATGACTTCAGAAAGAATATTTAAAACACTTGATATTAAATGTAAAGGCTTAGGAGTGAAAGGTGATTAATCAACATAAACCACAGGGCCCACACGATTCTAAGACAGCACATTTACCGTGGTGGTTGCAACCTTAGATTATTTCAGTTTGGGTGGGCCTATGGTATGCTGCTACCTTCTACTGGTTAGCCAACCAGAATGGAAAAGCCATTAGCTAAACCCAGATGAAATCACCATGAAAGCTATAAGGCCTAGTCTCACGATAAATACTGTGCATTTATGTAGTACCCTTCACCCTTGAATTATCTGGGGAAAGTCACAATATCATTCCTACTTCATATACAGAGAGTGAAACAGTAATTTATCAAAGTGACTGAATAATTTAAGTTTACTGTGAATAAAAATATATTATTGAAAAGCAAGTTATCAATGTATCTCAGTCCTTAAAAAGCAACTTCTCAAAGGAAAAGCAAAAATGTACACATTCAACTGTGGGGGAAAATCAGCACTTCTTTCTTCTTCCTCATCAGCATTCATAAGCTGTGTGTAATTTACACGGATTTCACGTCTCTACTCATGTCATTACTATTATCCTCAGCATCAAAATTAGTTTTCATTCAGTCTGCATGAATTTAGAGCAGTTTTCAAAAATTTCCACAACCTTTTTATGTCTACTGGTTTTGTTTTGACAATTGCAATATTTGGTCTGGGACTAATAACTTATTGTTGCTCTCAAGAATAGAAGGACCAGTAATCGTCAATAACACCACTTTCACCAACAAACGTTGATGGAGTAAGACGCTATTCGAGTTGTATTATCAAAGAATGTGCTCAGAGGGGCATCTAAGCCAAGTCTGCATTTTGCAAGAAACCATTTCCAACCTGATCAATGAGTATACATTATTTTGAGCATTGGTTAATCTGCATCAATTTCCTGGCACTTTTAGTGAGGTTGTGGCCTCTTAAAGCATGTTAGCTGGGAAATCAAATGCTTAAGAATATGATTTATATTTAAAGATCGTACTAAAGAGTACCAACATTTGATTTTTCTTCTGCAATTTTCACTGAATTTAATTTAAATACAATCCTAAACTGCAACACTTTGACTCTAGCTGATCCACTATTTCATTGTTCCTATTCTAAGACTCCTTTGATTTCAATCAAGGAAGAATCCAAATTAATTCACCTCTGCACCATAGCTGATAATGGTTTTAATTACCAGCAAAGAAGCCTTTTTGCAAATCCCCTTTTTCCACAAACAACTCTATTTACATTTAATAGGTTTATTTCAATGCTAAAGCTAAAACTTGTGACTGGTACTAAAACTAGTTTAATTCAGAACTTGTCCACTTCAGCAATATTGACACTCAGGGCTGAATTGGTTGTGGAGTTTTTTCCTGTTTATAGAAGTTTCTAAAAAATGTGGTGCCTTTGATAATATGACTCAAAGTCAGTTGAACATTCGACTCTTGATTTTGGTTCAGGTTATAATCCCAGGGTGGTGAGATGAGTTCTGAGTTGGGCTCCACACTCAACATGGAGCCTGCTTCAGATTCTCTCTCTCTCTCTCTCTCTCTCTCTGTCTCTCCTCCTCCTCTTCCTCCTCCTCTTGGCTCACTGGAGAGAAGAGCCTGCTCACCTGAGTTCTCTCTCCAAAGAAAGAAAGTAAGAAAGAAAAGAAAGAACAAGAAAGGTTACTTAACAGCTTCCCTGAACTCTCTCTATCCACTAGATGCTAGGTACACATGGTTAAAAGATAAATAGGCATGTTCAAAATTGTACGAGTTTATTTGAGCAAAAATTAATTGAAATTTGGCAACATCCAAGCTAACAGGCAAGAGTTCCAAGTACAAAGTGAAATATTTTCATAAGCACAAGGGAGCAGGAACAAGAAAGTTGTATGAGGCAAAAAAAAAAAAATTGAGTTGGTTATTGCAAGGTTAGTTTCCTTTAGGGGATGGCAAGGGTATCAGGTAGATTACCCTGCAGTACCCATCAGGTGATTCCTGGTTTAAGACTCCATTTCTCGGAAAGTCAGAACTGCAATTAGATTAAATCACTGGTGAGGTAGAGTTTAGCATAAGTGACTCCCTTTTGGGACAGTTGTTTTGTGGGTTTTGTTTGTTTGTTTGTTTAACAACTCCCAAGTTGCAGCATCAGAACTGTCTCAAGACTTTGCCAAAAGTCCCACTGGAACAGATTCACCCCAGGCTGATAATCACTGGTCTAATATGTAAATTTCTGTTTTCAGTGCTCATTGTTGGTATCCTCCCTTAATATATGGCATCTACATTGTCAGGGTGCTTCGCGACCACTGGTTCAATGGGTGCATGGATTTCCAAAGTGAAATATAAGACTTTAGTTTCAGTCCTTATAACACTAATCCCAAGCAACAGTTGTTCCCAAATGTCATCGTAGATAAATTGCTCTAGAAACAATCACTGATTGGTTTTAGGCAATCAGGCTTAAGCCTCAGGGATTCTTGTTTGTTTGTTAAATTATAGAGCTGAATGCTAAAGTAATACACAATAGCTTCCAGAAGTTAGGATTTCTTGTGATTTAACATGTGTATATACTGGAAACCTTATAATTTGCAAATCTCAGTTAAAAACACCAAATTATAAAAGTTTGGTAAATTCAGGGAAATTTTATAATAAAGTAGACCAACATTTTTTCCTGATAGCCAATGACTTCTAATTCATTTGTTTTCTACGCAGTTTTAGTTTTATTATTTCTATCAAAATATATCACTACAGTTTATAGGATTGTAAGAGGTGACTCACCCAAGTCTTATCATTGCATTAAATAAAAAATCAATAAACCCCAATATTTCTCTGGTTACATCTCACATTAAGGCAAAATCCACTGGATACATTTGCCAGAATGGAGCTTGTACACAAAGAGCCTTTTGCCTTTTTGAATTTCTCCAACAACAGATGCATATAAGCCTCGAATGAAAAACAGTTCTTTTGAAAGTCTAAAGTCAAGCAGCTGTTTTGCTGGAAGTCAGTGCATTCTGAGCAGGATTTGAGAAATCTGGATTTTATTACTTAATGCAAAATTAATCTCAGTTTTTCCTTCTGTAAAATGGTAAAAATATCTGCTTTGAAAATGTTAAAGGAGCATAATGTGATCATTATGATGTGTGAGCTTTGCTTTCAACTCTCCCAAAAAGAAGCAATAGTCATTGTATCCTTTTAATGTTTGTACACAGAGAGAGAACATACCAAGTAATTTTAAACTGCTGAATTATCTGCTTAATAAATGTCTTATAATGACTGTGAGAATATTAATTAATTAAAAATGTTATCACATTTGGGTTACTATGAAGCCGGCATGTTAAAATACAAGTTTATATTTCCCATTTTGTAATTTCAGATTGGGTGGAAAGGCTTGCTTTTTTTTTTTTTTTGTGGTCTGGAACAGTAACAGTGAAATCAGGTACAGGTTATATTTGCGTAATAAACAATGCATGATATGCTCACTTATGATGACTGCTTCCCTCTTGCCTTTGCGATGGTTCCATCATTCCAGTTTGGGAAAAGTACTCTCGGACTAATCACGTTCAAATTGGAATGTGAAAAGGTTCAGATGAATTCTTTTGGGTTTTTGTGGGCAGATAGTGAATAAATGGATGAGAAGAAGGCAATACTAGGGAGATATTTTATACACTTAATATTATATATATTTATATAAAGTATAGTTTATATTTATGCAGATTTTACATTAAAATTATATTTGTATAAATGCATATATAAATATATAACATATAAATAATACATGCTGTATATATATATACTATATTTATATATCTGTTTATATGTCTTACATATAGTGCTAAAAAGAAACACACTTATGGTGGTGCCTTGGTGTATGTAATAGGAGCTTAGTGAATATTTGTTGAATTATTTATCAAATGAATCAAAAGTAAAGAATATGTATGCAAAATGACCAGAACTGTAGAAATATAAGTAAGTGATGGGTTATGGTAAAACTCAGAATCTTGGGGCCCCTGAGTGGCTCAGTCTGTTAAGCGTCCACTTCAGCTCAGGTCATGATCTCATAGTCTGTGAGTTCGAGCCCCACATTGAGCTCCTCACTGACGGTGTGGAGCCTGCTTGGGATTCTCTGT
This sequence comes from Prionailurus viverrinus, assembly GCF_022837055.1. Taxonomy (NCBI): domain Eukaryota; kingdom Metazoa; phylum Chordata; class Mammalia; order Carnivora; family Felidae; genus Prionailurus; species Prionailurus viverrinus. Next base: position 35,446,626 of record NC_062577.1, read on the forward strand.
CTCTCCCTCTATCTGCCCGGCCCCCCATCCTCAACTTGCAGGTGCACTCTGTTGTTCTCTCTCTCTCTCTCTCTGTTTCTCTCAAAATAAATAAATTAATTAAAAAAAATCAGAATCTTGGTTTTGACTTTGGTTCTGGGTTTCATCCCTTACTCCAGAGACAGGTCTTTATTTTTAAGGTGTGATCTTTCCAGAGTCTCACCTCAATGCCCATGTGCTCAGCAAGCCTTATTCTCCATGGCTGGGCCAGAAATCTGGCATCTCTCAACACTGCACAACATCTGGTGTCTCCAGTCAGCACCACACTCTGCTAAGCCTGTGGAGTCTTGCTTGTGAGGGCATAAACTGGCTCTCACTTGAGAGCCTGAGAAGGAATCGCATTAAAACTTCAGGGACCTCTCACTCTGGATAATTTCCTCCTTTCTGATACCTTACCCCACAAATTCCAACCCCAGCCACTTTACTAGAACAGAACCATGTTTCCACCTTCCTGCACTGCCGTCTGGTAAGGTCCTCCATGCAAAACCTGAGTGGAGCATGGAGTTTCTTTTGTGTATTTTCTTCTCTCAAGGATCACATCCTTCTGTTTTCTGTTGTCCAATAGTTTACAGTGTTGCTTTGCACATTGTATTCAGTCCCAAAATTGTTTTCTGTGACTAGGAGTAAGTGGGTGGTCAAGTCCAGTAGCAGCCCTCCATCATGTCTGGAAGTGGAAGTCGAACATGTACCTTGTTGGAGTTTAAAGAATCTGCTTCTCTTTTTAGGTAAGACTTTTACTTTCATCTCTTAAAAATTAGAGCAAAATTGATGCCACCATATCTTGGCAAGTGGCGAGTGCTATGTATGCACGCATTTCTTCTTTGCTCCAATTCACACAAGTTGATCTTTTCTTGTTTATTTGAGACGGTAATGGAGTATGGCCTCCGAGCATAAGAATGGCAAGGACAAGGCATAAAAATAAATACTAATTAAAGAAAATAGAGCTCTCGTGAAAGGCTTGACTCTTCAAAAACAAAATTATATAAACTGTACATAAAGGAAGCAGAAGACATACTTGCAATAAAATAGTTCAGAGAGAATTCTGGTTTCTTCTTGAATTAACCTTCAGCCTGACATGTTCACAATGCCCGCAAAAGGTAACAGATGGTATTAGAATGGTAAATTACATTAAAATTTGTGTTCCGATGTGAGTATCATGTTTATTTATTTAGTCACAAGTTCTATTTAAAAATAAACTCCCTTAGGATGGTAGGTGTAGCTTGAGTATAAACTCATAGGCGTGCAGGTCTATTTCAGATTTTAGGAAAGCGAATCCCACATTGGGACTGATAAAACTGAAACAACTTTCCATAAAATGTAGCTTTTTGACAGTGAGTTGTTTCTACTCAAGGGTTAATAACATCCTTTGTATAAGGAAATCATATAAGGCTCCCAAGTTGCCTTTAGTAGTGCATATATCTTTGCTTGTTTCCCAGAATTTGAAATGGATTGGAGTTAATCCATTCACACTTGTGTTTCAAGGATTCCTGATGAGTTTAAGGATTTAACCTAGAGTCATGGAATACAAAACTTCCTGGCTCCTAGTACAATAAATATATTTTCCTGGACTCAATAATTCAGTATAATTAGAAGCATGAAATAACCAGTTAACCAGCTACAGAGAGACACTGTAACAACCGGTTTCTGCTTACATGAAAGAACTTTGACAGTAGAATCAGGAAATTTCCAAGAAGTCAGGACCATAGATGGTCAGACCTTGGGTGGTCATAAAATCAAGTCATCTCAGGTTCAGAAGAGATTCACATATCTCCTGTTTCAACTAAATGCTAGCTTCTTGCCAGATGGTTCCCAGCCCATTGAAGTTTTTAGAAATTTAGGAAAAAAAAGTGCCTTATGGTAGGCTACATGATTTTGGAGGAAAAGCATGAAATATAGAAATTACAGAGTTTAATTTAAATTTCGTTACTTCCTAGTTTTCTCACCAGTCAAACAAATTTTACAAAGTGTGCCTCTTGATATTATCTGCACTATTTATGAGAAGATGAAATGAGGAAGTTTTTATTACTTTTTCAAATGTAGCAGAGAAATACTATTTTTAGAAACCAGTGAAGAAAATGAAGTTCAGAGGAGGTAAAAGAATTGCTCAATGTCCCACAGGTAGAGAGGCAGAGCTGTTATCCTGTGATCCCCTGAGCCCTTACTATCATGGATGTTTAAAAGGTACTTGGAGGGATGCCTTGGTGGCTCAGTCAGTTAAGTGTCTGACTCTTGATTTCAGCTCAGGTCATGATCTCACAGAGCCCTGCATCCGGCTCTGCACTGAGTGTGGATCCTGCTTGGGATTCTCTCTCCTCTTTCTCTGCCCCTTTTCCATGTGCGCCCATGGGTGCCCATGCTCTCACTCTCAAAATAAACATTAAAAACATTTTTAATATAATAAAATAAAAGGTACTTGGAGTGTTCCCAGAAGTGACCCATATGGAGTGAACCCTACTGTTATTTCTCTGAAAGAAACTGACCTCTCTCTTATTCAGATCGCTTCACACATGTCTTACTGTATATGGAAAGTGGTATAGGCAGGACATTTCAAATTCCCATTTCAGCATTTTTCTGTCTTAAGCCAAGTCTTCATTAACCGGAAGTTTATGCCCCAAACTGCTACCCAGCATGGTGGTTAAGACAATGCTCTTGTATTCAATGCCTGAGTTCAAGTCCAGGATCTATCACTCACTGAGTATGCCACCTTTGGAAAGTTACTTAATCTCCCCTTTTCTGATTTTAAGCGAGGGTGGTACTATTCAATTTGATGATTCCTGTGACGGGAAGTGATTGGAACAGAATTTTTGATCAATGCTAGCCATTTTTAGTTATGTCCCTGCATCAAGCACAACACAGGGAAAGGTTCTGTGATGTACTTCCCAAATGGTAAAACAGGAAGATGGCCTACCTAAAGGTTTTCCTTTTTATAATGAATGATACTCCTTCTTTGCAGTGTTCTACTTTCCTGTAATGTTATATGACAGCCGTACCATTAGCTTGGTACCAAGAAGGTACAAGCCGCTAAGGACGCAGTTCAGGAAAAGGTACAAGTTAGTTCACAGATATCTCTGGGAGCAAGCCTCCTTGCTTAGTGTATACTATTTCTTGCCTTCTCGGACTGAACTTACCAAGGCTAAGACACTTTCAGATGGAAGTATAATTAATATATCAGAAGCACTCACGTGTACTCATTCTCTCGGCTTACCTGGCAGACCTCCTGGCTAACCATTTTCCTTGCAAAATGCATTTTCTGCCCGATCCTCAAGACCCCAACAATAATGTCACACTGTAGATGACTGTGGTAATTTCAGCACACAGTAATTTGCCAGCCACGTTCATTTTTAATATATTAATTTCGTATTTTCGCGTTCATCAAGAAAGACTAACAGTTTCTGATCACAGCCTGGAACACATGTCTCTAATAACAGCTCTCATTGTGCCAATTTTTCTTTCTTTCTTTCTTTTTTTACATAAAGATACACGGGTTGTTGAATAGCTTAGATATTCTGAGATTAAACTGATGAGATCAGGCAAGCCTGACTGCTTTGTTTTCTAGAAGTCAAACAGACTGCAAATTTACAGGATATAAGTAGTTCAGTTAGACAGCGAGGCACCACCGGGGAGACACATGCTTATTAAGTTCACGGATTAATGCAGAAACCGTGTGTAGACCGCTGGTTCATGGGCTGAGGCTTTCAGCTGGACGATTTGAACATCGTCGTGGTGGCGGTTGTGACAGGGTGCCGGCCGAAGGGAACAGAGCCCGTTGCAGAGCAGCTAACAGAAACCCTACAAACTAGTTTTGCTTGCTTGTTAATAGTTTGCTGTACATAAGATTTTCTAAATGAATTTCTTCAATTCTTTCAGGCTAAGATCTGCAATAACGACAAAAATGGTATAAATGGGATTCTAAAGTAGCAAGCGAGGTTTTGAATTAATCATGGGGAGAGATGGGGAACATTCATGGCCAAAGTTACCTTTTCCCCTGATTCTCAGATTACTGGCACATAATAAATAATCTTCCTTTTCATGTTGCATCATGCTAGCCTTTAGGAAAAAAAAAGAAAAAGAATACTCTTAAAACATAAGATAAGTTACTTTTCTAGCCAGTCTTTTTCTTTTTTTCCCTTCCTTTTTCCTTTACTTCCTTCCTTTCACTTTATGCTTTTTCTATTATCTTTCTTCCTGTGTGTCTTTATTGTGATTTTGATTTCTTTATCTCTATTCCTGTGCCTTATTTTGCTAATTGTCTGCCCACCCATGCCCCCTGCTACCAGGATAAAGCACATTTGGATGGAGGAAAAAATAAACCTGTTGACTAAAGAGATCTGGTTCCACATGAGACTTTAATGAGAGAGTCACATGGTTATTATGGGCTGAAAGCTGTCCTCTCTCCCCAAATTCATTCACTGAAGTCCTAACCCTTATCCCCTACTCCAGTACCTCAAAGTGTAACTGTATTTGGAGATAAGGACTTCTAAGTGGTGATTAAATTAAAAATGAGGTGTTTAGTGTGGACCCTAATCCAACATGACTGGCGTCCTTGTAAGAAGAGATTAGGACACAGACGTGCACAGAGGAAAGACTATATACAGACACAGGGAGAAGGCAGCCATCTCTAAGCCAAGGAGAAAGGCATCAAAAGAAACCAACACTTCTCACACCTTGATCTTGACTTTCAGCCTCTGGAATTGTGAGAAAATAAATTTCTCTTGTCTTAACCATCCAGTAGGTATACTCGGTTAAGCAGCCCTACCAAATTATATAAATTAATCATAACTGGCTTAATGTATCATCATTGTTTTAACAAGACTCAGAATCGCAAGGATAAAATAATATTATGCTATTATTCATGCAGTCAACAAACAGATACCAAGGTACATCTTATCACAGTAACCAAGACAAGAAGCCAGGGATTCCTATCCTCATAGAGCTTGCCCAAATATCACATGCAAAGTACTTTATAAATAAAATTGCTAAAAACATTTATTATATTATTGAAAATATTCTTATTTTCAAAATCATTAATGGAAAGGGCTGTCAAATGTTAAAACTTGAGATTATTACATCTACTTGTCTGCACAGTAGTAGCATTTATTGAGCACTTACTACTTCAAATACTTTCTTAGTGTTTATTTTTTATTTTCATAACAACACAAATGGGTAGATACTCATACTTCCCTCATTATACAGATAGGAAGAGTGGGACAAAGGGAATTTAAATAGCTGGCCCAAGATCACACAGCTAAAAATAGCAGCAAGTAACAAATCAATATGTGGAAGCTGAAAACAAAATCGTAACACAATAAAGCCAGCAAGTAATACAGAGTTGTTGGAAATAACAGTTGGAAATGTTTCACTGGAGGAAGTCTTCCAATGAGCCAATCTCTGACCTTGGCCCCATGGGCAGCATACTTCAAATACCAAAAACATGGTAAATGAAAAGAATATGACAAAAGTGGGGAAAGGGTGAGATATAGTTTGTCTGCTGATAATTTTTCAAATTTCAAATACATCTGCAGGAGTTGAAGCATAAAGAGGATAAGAAATGAAGGAGTAAAGGAAAGATTACAATATAGTCATCTAATCAGCAGAAAGTTTAGCACACTGGGGCATATACCCACCCACTCCCAGAACCTTGTTAATGGGGCTTTTTTAATATCAGGTGACAGAGAGGAAGGAGCAAGAATATCTAATGGTCTCCAATCCTGCTTCTTCTAGAGAACTGTTTTGTAAAAATGGCTAATTTCTGATCATTCTCAGTTTTAAATTGGCTAATGAAAGTATATCATAGTTTAATATGGATTAAGTAGAAGATTTAGAGTTTACGTCTCTAAGTAAGACGATATTAAACAGCCCTGCTAAGAATGTTTTCTGGAGTACATTTGTGTGTGTTTATGTATAAGTTCCTTCCTGTTTAAAAAACAGAACAAAACAACAGCAAACACTGAAAGACCATTATTGACTGGCTTTGAATAGGCAGCAAAACTTTAAGTCCATTTTCCTCCAGTACAATTTTTTCCTCCCATTCAACTAAATAACTTAAGTCTTTCGAAGGCTATAAAGCTAAAGGGCCCTAAATTATTTTAATTTTTTCTTTTTTTTTTTCAACGTTTATTTATTTTTGGGACAGAGAGAGACAGAGCATGAACGGGGGAGGGGCAGAGAGAGAGGGAGACACAGAATCGGAAACAGGCTCCAGGCTCTGAGCCATCAGCCCAGAGCCCGACGCGGGGCTCGAACTCACGGACTGTGAGATCGTGACCTGGCTGAAGTCGGACGCTTAACCGACTGCGCCACCCAGGCGCCCCGGTCCTAAATTATTTTAATCTTTTAAGTAGTGTAGCTATGATATCAATGATTAAAAGACTCAAATATTGCAAAACTAAAATAATGATATGCAAAATAAATTCCACATTTTCCATTTATGGACGTGCTAGCTTTCCTATGAAGGCTGGTTTGTTATTAGTTTGCAGGAAGCCAAGTCTATGCACATGTATTGAACACGTACCGTGTTTTATCAACCTCTGAAAAACTGTGAAACATCGAGTCTAAAAATTGTACACACGGGGCGCCTGGGTGGCTCAGTTGGTTGAGCGTCCGACTTCAGCTCAGGTCGTGACCTCACGGTCCGTGAGTTTGAGCCCTGTGTTGGGCTCTGTGCTGACGGTTCGGAGCCTGGAGCCTGCTTCGGATTCTGTGTCTCGCTCTCTCTCTCTGCCCCTCCCCTGCTCATGCTCTGTCTCTCTCTGTCTCAAAAGAAAATAAAAGCATGTAAAAAAAATTGTACATATAATCCAAATAGGTACTACAGATAAGAAAGAAGTAAGAATAGTTGCCATGTGTATTGGGAAGAAATGAGGGACAGCCATGGCAGGGGTTTTTGAACAGTTGAGAACAATCCAATGAACAGTTAGGCTGTTTATTTGAGATCTTTTTTGTTTCTTAGTGTGTTTATTGCTATAAACTTTCTTCTTAGAACTGCTTTTGCTGCGGCTCAAATTCTGGTATGTTGTTTCCATTTTCATTTGTTGCTTTGATTGGTGTATAATTTAGCCAGAGTTTGTGAGAAAGCTGGACTAGGAAGACTTTATTTATTTATTTTTTTAATTTTTTTTAACGTTTATTTATTTTTGAGACAGAGACAGAGCATGAATGGGGGAGGGTCAGAGAGAGAGGGAGACACAGAATCCAAAACAGGCTCCAGGCTCTGAGCTGTCAGCACAGAGCCCGACGCGGGGCTCGAACTCACAGACCGCGAGATCATGACCTGAGCCGAAGTCGGACGCTTAACCGACTGGGCCACCCAGGCACCCAAGGAAGACTTTATTTTTAATGTTTATTTATTTTTGAGAGAAAGAGAATGAGGAAAGGCAGAGAGAGAGAGGGTGACACAGAATCTGAAGCAGGCTCCAGGCTCCGAGCGGTCAGCACAGAGCCCGACGTGGGGCTCGAACCCACGAACCGCGAGATGATGACCTGAGCCAAAGTCAGAAGCTTAACCAACTGAGCCACCCAGGAGCCCCATGGACTAGAAAGACCTTTAACATTACTTTCTTCACTCAATATAAAGACAGTCAATGACACTTGTGTAGGACACAACCTGACTTTTATCAAATGTCAATGGTCAGTGGCCCTAACTTTTCTTGTGGTACCGCTACATTTTGTTTGGTGTTCATAAAAATGTTACTGTAGTTTATTGCATTTTTGTGACTAATTATCTGATGCTTTCCCTGTGAGGGGATTCTTGTCCCATCAAATTCAGACTTGGCAAATAAAATGGGAGTGGAAGGAAAGAGCTCTCCTTTCAGCTTAAAGAACTTTCACGTGGTATCACCATTTGCTCTTTTCCTTTAACTTAAGAATGGTATATCCTTGTGGAGCCTGTGTGGCTCAGTGGGCTAAGCCTCAGACTCTTGATTTCGGCACAGGTCATGGGCTCGTGTCATGATCTCACAGTTAGTGAGTTCGAGACCTGTGTCTACTGCACTGATAACATGGAGCCTACTTGGCATTCTTTGTCTCCCTTTCTCTCTGTCCCTTCCCTGCACATGTGCACTCTCTCTCTCAGAAATAAACACTTAAAAAATAAAATGAGTTTTATTCTTTAAAAGAGGGGGGGGGGATGGCATGTCATTGATAGAGACTGTTCCTTCAGTCTGGGCCCAGGAATGAAGAAAATTTGAAGCAGACACAACCAAATCTGCTGGCTGTGTAATGTAAATTTGAAGAAAACTTTTTGTTGCTATTATATGCCACTGGTAATTTGGAGGTCATTTATTACTGAGCATAATCAGATTTAAGCTGATCGATACAACTTCCCAAATGAAGTATCTAATTTAGTCTAAATATAGTTCAGATACTGAAATGAGTCACATGACCTGAAGTCCAGCTCTTTCTGTCCCTCCTCTTTTCCTTCTTTCTTTCCCTCTCAATTGCTTTCTATGAATAGTTCTGGAGTGATAACCTCTGTGTTAGTATGTTTATAGTCCCTGAGTACATCTAGTGGAATTCAGAGGGGCCTTCACACATGCGCACACACACAAACCACTATAAAAACATGACCAGCGTTAATTCGATTTGACGCCCTCACTGCACATAGAACTGTAAGCTGAAGCCCAGAGACACATTGGTTTGTCCAAGTTCCTGCAGCAAGGGAGTGACAAAGTAAACTAGAAGGCTAATATCAAGGCTCCTGGTCCAGGACTGTTTCCATTAGAGGCTTCAGCCTCCTCAAGGAATTTCAAGATGCTGCAATGAGCTCTGACACAATATTTTTGTCTTTTAAACATTTGGAAAATGACTCATATATATAACAGACACAGCAGGAAAACAGACATGAAGGATTTAGGGAACAAAATTATAACTTCTCAGTCTGTTTCCAGGAATTGAGAGGAGACACTGGAGAGGCAGGAAGGCCAGCATTATTGGCTACCTACCCTTACTGGATCAAATAGTAGAGCTCATCAAAACAAACTCTGTAGATCACACGAACGTATGAATCTCCCTCTACGGTTATTTCTGTACCGCAAACGAGGAAGGAGGCAACACAAATGGACAACGACGACCCATTTGCTAGTTTCACTTTGCTTGGGAAAATTAAACTTCTTTCTCTGATTGTGACAATAAATGTGTTGGCACCATTATTTTTCTATCCTTCTCTTCTCCCTCATTTCTTTTATACTATTTTATATGAAATGACATGGACCTGCCCTTAAATTTTGTGCCTTCTTCCAGAGAATCAAATATGAGAATCACCATGACAGGTTTATTGGGAGTCCATGGCCAGGACTTCCAAGTTCTGCCAGTAAAGGGCACTGCTCTGGCTCATCCCTGGTCTCATTGCCGTCTCTTCCAAGGTCCCGTTGGAGTAAAAATAGAAATTAATGTATTTTTCAGAGGCTGCCCAATCTTCTGATTCTCTTCAAGGACCCTGGCTCATGCTGTCTCCTTCCTCAGTCTATGCTTTGTGGGGATACATCCTCAAATTTTACAAGTAACGCAGACTGAGTTTTATTACCCAAATGAAAGGTCCATTTTATTGAAGTCCAGTATAAGATGAGGTAAGGCAGGAAAAAATATTTCTAAGTGAGCAAAAGCTTAAACGCAACAGACTTTAATATTCAAGAATGTTTTAAAGTGTGTGCTTTCCTTTTATAAAGTATTATTCCAGTCATGCCATTTCACATACCCCAAACTGTTAATGACCCCAACTGCCTATGCTAATAAGCACACCCTTCTTATTCTGGCATTCTGGAATCTCCAGAGCATGGCATATCTGATTTTTATATGCTCCTACTTTCTCAGACTAGAATTGATGTGTTATTCTCCCACACCCACACACCTTCTCCTCCCACAACCCCTATATTAGCCGTTGCGATCTCTGGAGTTAAGGAATGTATTCCTTTTCCTTTATATTCACTTGCATGACACATACACATTATGTCATTTCTCCTCTAGACTTGAGAAATAGCCTCCCAACCACACCAAATCTTGCCCCTTTCCAATCCATCCACAAGCCATAGACTCATCTTTTGAAAATATAACTCCTGTCATGTCAGCCTTCTGGATAAACTGCCATTCATCCCCTAGACATTAGGGTAAAATCCTACAAGTGGTCTCCAAGTACTGATTTCATGTAACTCCTTCCCAAAACACAGCTTCATCTTCCTTCTCTCTTCAAAGTTCCAGCCATACTGGATTTCTCTCAGGTCTTCAAACAGACTGTGTTTTCTCTCACTCCAGGGTTTTCATACATTATTTTCTTTGGCTGGAGTGTTTCTTCCATCATCTTCCCCTTATTTGTCCTTCAGGTCTCAATTTCCTCTAGGCATCTCTGGCCAAGTGCTTCACCCAGTAGAATCCTATACATTTCACAGTATTTATTACATGTATATATATGTTTAATAGTGCAGAAAGGGAGGTATCCATCCTGTCTGTAGATGTGTCTCCAGCAGCTAGCAAGATGCCTAGAATAGCTACTTAAAAGCACATTTTATGTGTGGCTATTTTATAAAATTGTCACCATCTTCCTCAGGTTTCATTATAAATATTCTTTTTCAGGAAGCCTTTGCAAAAAGAAGACATTTAGCTGGGGTGGGGTGGAAATGGGAAGGAAAAATGGAGGGCCAGGGTATTTGTAGTGATAAAGATCGAGAGGAGGAACACAACAAAGTCCAATGAAAGATGTACTTATGGTAAGTAAACCTTAAAGAAAAAGAAGAAAATACAAATCAGGGATGGATATGAACCAACAAAGCGGGGATGAAAAAAGGACTGTGAAGAACAAGAAAAGCCCTTAGACAGAGTTAATTGATTTTAGTGGTTCCTACTTTCTCTAAGAAATTTGAGCAATACCCAGAAATCAGCCTAGAAAGAAACTCCATGTTCCAGGCCACTAAACAGAGCTTCCAGGGTTTATGTGTCTGTTATTTCCCCACATCCCAGACTGGAAAAACACAGTCAGAGGAACACAGGCTGCTCTACAGTTCATCAGGCATAAAATGCCTGACAGCTCTCTTGGGATCTTCATATCAACAAGCAAAGCCGTCCAGCTTGTCAGATATTATCATTCCTAGCTCAGTCAGCACTGTGGATATCTGGCCCTTGCACTATTCCATGGGGTACCGTCCATCCAGACCAGATGATTTAAGTTCTCACCATGTATTGCTAAGATTCTCATGTTTTAACTTTGTGATCTCGAATCTTTCATTAACTGTTATACCTATTTACTGCATTGGAAGATAGAAAATCTCATCATCTAAAGTCTATACACACAAAATATTCAATAGCTGCCAAAATCTGTCCTATACTATAGAATATTATCTTGTGTGTGAAAAGAAAGTACAATTAAATGGGAGTTGACATTTATTATATGAATATTATGTAACTGTCAGTGTGCTAAGCATTGTCATATTTACAGAGAAAGTATCAAGTACTATTTTTCCCAATGTGAATTACATATCTTTGATTAGATATTGATTCTATTTTTAACTACACACTGGGTATTTTATATTCAGATTACAACTCACTACTGGATATCTGAAACAAGTTGACACTTTCAATATTCTACCAGGTCTTCTTAACTACATCTGAAAGTTCATTAGGTTTCTATTTTATTTTATTTTATTTTATTTTATTTTAATTTTTTTTTTTTGCCAAGTGAACACAGATTTTTCTGCTACCACTATACAACCTAGGTCTCCTTTTCCTCCCAGGTTTATAATACATTTTTATAAAGTTTTTTGCTTTTTTTCCAGCTTATTTATTTTGAGAGAGAGAGAGAGAGTGCACAGATGGGGAGGTGCAGAGAGAGAGAGGGAGAGAGAGAATCCCAGGCAGGCTCTGAACTGTCAGCACAGAACCTGACATGGAGCTCAATCCCATGACTGAGAGATCACAACCAGAGATAATATCGAGTCAGATGTTTCAATGACTGAGCCACCCAGGTGCCCCAGCTTTGTAACACTGTTTCTTACCTTTCCCCCCCTAGGTTTTGCTAACTTTTTTTTTTGTTTTTTCATTTTGCCAGCTTTTTCCTGCCACCTGTTCCATAGCCAGTGCCATATATTTTAAGTTTTTGTTACGGCATCATTCCTTTCAGGTACAATTTTCTGTATAAATTAATTATTGCCACAATAAGCCACAGTAAGATCCCAAGCACAATGGCCTAGCTGCCAAGAATTTATTTGATTCAGAAGTCTACTTCTCTGGGCTGGTCTTGTCTGATAAGCCACTTATGTATCTATGGTCAGCAAGCTGATCCACTTGGGACTCTCATCCTTCAGCAGGTTATCCTTGGCTGGTTCCATGGCACTCTTTGAGTTCAAAAAGATTGAATGGAAGTACACATGTCCTTTTGAGGCCAAGCTACGAACTGTCAATTTTGCCTCACTCTATCTGCCCAATAAAGTCATAAGGCTAGCCCAGATTGAAGAGGAAATAGACCACAACAGTATTGCTACAGGCACATATAAAGTCATAGGCAAAGAATTTTGGTCAATTTTGCGACCAGTTTACCACAACTCTCCTCATTTCCTCTGAATTCCATATACAAATCCCAATGGGAAGATCCTATTGACTCTTCCTTCAAAATATAACTGGAATCCATTCACTTCTCACCGTTCACTCCCTTTACTACTTACACTCAAGTCACTTTCTTTTGCCCTTGACTTTCTATTATCTACTCTTCCTGCATTGGTCAGATCATGTTTTTCAAATCTGAATATGAAGTCAGATCATACCACTGACCAGATTAAAATTTTGAAATAAATCTTTCATTCTAGGCACAGTGAAATCAAGTTGTCTACAATTGCCTACAAGTCCTACAAGTCTGGCCCTCTCTCTTCTCTCTGAGGTCCTCTCCCATTTTTCTCATCCTTGTTTGCTGTCCCACTATCATGCCAGTCTCTGTGCCTTTCCCTGAATAGAATAGGCTAAGATTTCACCTCAGCTGCTTCGTGCTTGAGATGTCTTCTGTTCAGAATGTTTTTCCCCCAGGTGGTTCATTGTCTCACTTCAGGTTTCTATTAAAAAATCACTTTTTCAGAGATACCTTCTCTGACCCTACATAAAATATCATCCCCATCATAGCCTATACCTCCAATCCTACTGTCTTTTCCTTTGGACTTACCTGATACATTATATATTTATTTGTTTATTTTTATAGCACAACCCCTTCTAAAAAAAAGTAAGCTCCTTGAGTGTGGTAATAATGTATTTTTTTAAATTGTTATAGCTCTAATGCTAGAAGATTACCTGGTACATAACAAGTACTCAAAATAGTATTGCTGAATGAATGAATGAATGAACGAACAAATGAATGAATGAATTGATGGAAACTTCAGGCAAAAGCATGGACTGATAAAGCTGTTATACTCAAGAGATTTAGGTTGTAGCAGCTGGGGCTTTTAGGCAGCTCCTAGGGAGAGCTGAAAGGCACCTCAAATCATCTGAGAGTTTATGGCTTATTAATATTTTGTGCAGGTGTAGACACAACCCATGGGCACCCTCTGAAAATGTTGCAGTTCCTCCAGGCTCTGCCTAATCTTCTCAGTAATGTCATGTATACTCATGGCTTAATTCATTATGTCTACACAGAAATGCAAAATACATACATCCATTCCAGCCATCTTAGTACGTTACAGGTGCATTTATCTTAGCTTGACCCAAGCTATACTCATGATCTTTCCCATTGAATTTGATGTCCTTCTAGCACTCTCTCTATGGATGACACCACCATGTCTTCAACTCTTTAAGCCACAGATATAGATGTCACCTTTCTCCTGTCCCTTCCACATCCAGCTTCTATATCCTTTACTATGTCAACTTCTCATGCTCTCTAGAGTCATAAACCCACCTTTTCCCTTTTCTTCATATTCTGTATTTTGTGTTTGTTTCAATAAAGGATTATGTATTATAGATGTTACATAATTTTGAAATCTTTCTTCTCCTTATAAAATTCTAAAATAGCAAAGCATACATTCTGCTTTTAATTTATTATATTAATGAGTATAAAATAATAGATTAATATAATTAATAAAGTATTATTTATAATAACTACTTGGTATTATATTTCTTTATATTCTGCTTTATGCTTCAGTAAAGATTATTTATCATAGATGTTGAACAAATTTGGAACTTTGTTCTTTATGAAGTTTTGAAATAGCAAAGCACATATTTTTCTTTTATAGATCCTTAGATGTGTAAAATTCCCAAATAGTTTTTTTTTAATTTGTGTTAAATGTATGTTTATTTATTTTGAGAGACACAGAGAGAGAGAGAGAAAAAGAGAGAATGCGGGGGAGGGGGAGAGAAAGAGAGGTAGAGAGAATCCCAAGTAGGTTCTGCACTGTCAGCATGGAGCCCAATGTGGGGCTTGATCTCATGGAACTGTGAGATCATGACCTGAGTAGAAATCAAGAGTCAGTGGGTTAACTCACCTGGGTGGGTGAGCCACCCAGGCACCCCCACTTTTTTTTCCTTTAAAGGAGGCAGGGCCTAAGTTGATTTTAATAAAATTAAATAGAGTTCTTCAAAGCATTTTGCTTTATTTATGAATGCTATTACATCAGAAAATTCTACAATATTTAGAATTTAATATAATCTGCTCTCTATTATTCTGCTTTGATTATTATTTTATAAGAATCTTTACAGGGGCGCCTGAGTGGCTCAGTCGGTTAAGCGTCTGACTTTGGCTCAGGTCACGATCTCATGGTCCATGAGTTCGAGCCCCGCGTCAGGCTCTGTGCTGACAGCTTAGAGCCTGGAGCCTGCTTTGGATTCTGTGTCTCCCTCTCTCTCTCTGCTCCTCCCCCATTCATGCTCTGTCTCTCTCTGTCTCAAAAATAAATAAACGTTAAAAAAAAAGATTTAAAAAAAAGAATATTTACAACAATTTTTGGCTTAAAGAATATAATGTACCTTATAAAGTTATCTACCAACAAATTTCTTAAGATTTGTATTAACCATTGGTTTATTCTCTGTTTATTAAACCAATCAGAAGTCTTTAATTGTTTTGCATATGAGATTAATAGCTTTCACCATTATTAATTTCTACATCATTCTACTAATCAATAGTATATATTTTTCTATCGATCAATAGAATTTCAATGTATTTAATGCATAAAGAGATTTTTTTGTCAATTCAAAGAAATAGATTTTTAGATTTATAGCTTTATAGATTCCTCATCTATTTACATTTGAAAGAGAGTAGATATTAGTGACAAATCGTAAGGCATGCCTCATCTTACTGCTGTTGAGATGACTAGCAGTTATTATGGCAGCCTCTGTGATCACACAATCCTTGATCATACACAAGCACAGCAATGAGCCTCCAATGAGAAAACTGTACATGTTCTTGGGCTATGAAGTCCTCCACAGACTGAGGCTGAAGCTGAATGGAAATTTGGGCCCCAAATTCTCTTGTTCAACATGTCCTCTAATTTTAGCTCACAGTGAGTCCTGAGGAGGGTATTATTCCATTCCAGTACAGATGAGAAAAATGAGATGTAAAAATGCAGAATAATCTGGCCAAAGTTGCTGAGCTAAAAAGAGGTGGGGTCAGGACTCAAAGTCAGGTAAGTTAGACTTTAAAATCTGTTTTCTTATATATTATCTTAAGAGATCATTGTCTAGTGAGAGGGACAAACAGAATAATACAGACAGGACAGTAATGAGAGCCATAATAACTCCAAGGTCATATCTCTCATCATAGTGGAATTGGTGACCTCAGCTTGCCTTCATTCTTTGTGGGTTCTCCTATCCTTATCAACTCAGAGCATTATCCAGGCCCTGACTGATTATTGTTAGATTTGTCTACATATCTATCACCTATCAGTTACCTATGTATTATCTATCTATCTATCTATCTATCATCTATCATCTATATATTTGTCTATCTACCTATCATCTATCTACTACTGATCGATCAATCATCTATCTGTCTACTATTATCTATCTATCTATCGATCTATCTATCTATAATCATCATCATGTATTACATCATATCCTGCCTTAACTCACTGCCTAGTCCAGCTGCTCATTTTTATTAAAACCACATAGAAAGCTCTGATATGTCAAATTCAAGCATATCTCTGCTCTTTTCCATTCTGCAAATCCTCTGAGTGGAGGACTGATTTAAGCCTGGCCTGATTCCTTGGGGAAATGTGTTTGTTGATTTTAACAATTTAATAGGATGGTAGAAACTAGGGCAACCAGCTGAGTAATACTCCTAGAAAATTTGAAGTTAATCCAAGGACCAGAAAGATGGTCTCCACATGTTTCTAATTTCAATTTTCTGTTCTGTCTAATCATTTTTATATCATTATCATGAGGTTAAAATCATCATAAGTCTTAATTCATCTTATTATAGTTCTGTCATTATGCAAAGTGGACATAATGGCAATTTCTTTTAGTAAATGAGTATGCTTAGAGGATTAACTTTATTGATAGTTTACAGAAATCTGTGGAGAAGAAAAAAAATTTTCAATATAGTAAACAGCATTTTCACTGACACATTCTTCATAAGTATTAGAAGCATGTCAAACCAACTGAGGTCTATCAAATTACTGCCCCACACTTTTACTGAGTGAAAAGATAGGTTGATGAGTGAGGTAGAGAGGACAGAAGGTTAAAATTATTCAGATAATATGTTGCTTTGATAAGTAATTTTTGAAATGCAGGTTAAAGATTCACATAGATTGTCACAAATACATATACTCATGAAGATGTGTCCTGAGGGGGAAGTTGAATACATGTTTGCTCTATGTAAAGACATTTTTGGAAATTAGCAAAAGCCTGAAAATAAGGATTTGGCTTCAGTTGCAGGAAAAGAAAGGTTGGTAAAATATTTTGAAATTCTCTTTTAACAAAGAATAAATATAAGGCATGGTTTAGTGTCATGTGTTCATGTGAATTTCTTCAACTGAAGAAAATCAAGATTCACCTTCTGTTGTATGTCAAAATAAATGACTTACCATTATCATGTATGTGATGTACATAAGACAGAAAGCTCTCCTGGGGTGGGTTGTTGTGGTGGCTATGTTGACTACTTAGTACTTAAAAACTTGTCAAAATTACATTTTATTTATTGATGTTAGTTAAAAAATTGATACAATTCACCACCTATCCATTTCAACAAGTTAAAAGTTTAGGATAATTAGAAAATTAAAGTTTTGCCTGTAGATGTTCATGAATTCTAATCACAAATACTACTGTTTTTCTTGGTACATTGTAATTAAACTGTGTAATTTTAAACTTTTTAAAAAAATGTTTATTCATTTATTTTGATACAGAGAGAAATAGAGAGAGGGGGACAGACTATGGGAGGAGGGGTTTGTGTGGGGAGAGACTCTCAAGCAGGCTCTGAACGGACAGTGCAGAGCCCAATGCAGGGCTCAGTCTCACAAACCTGTGAGATCACAACCTGAGCCGAAACCAAGAGTTGGATGTTCAACCAAGCCACCCAGGTGTCCCCAAACTGTGTACTTTTAAGACTGATTTTGCAAAGCTAAGTCTCCAGCTTATTGAACATTCTTCTTGTGTGTCCTCTTTGGCAGTGGTGGAGTGATGAGATTGCTTCCTAAGGTCCTTGGACACAGATGTTCTTTTGATCTTGCCAGTTCTTCTCATTTATTATGGATACAAATAAGAGCTAGAAGCGAGTTTTCCTTTAGTGCCTAACCATCACCTTAGCTCTACCCTTGGTGTATCCTGGGGTTCCTATACATGGTTTTCATTAGGTATGATGCACCTTGGGTTTTAACTGGTATTATTGCTTTTAGTTTCATTTCATTTGACTGCTATTTTTGTAGATCTGCCCAAATGTAAACCCAATTAAGTCATTCTCCATGGTTCCCTATTGTTCAAACTCCTTATAATGTCAGATAAATTCTTAGGAGATGTGAGCACCTCCTGTAGCCTAATTTAACCTCCTGCACATATATATTTCTTTTTCATGTGTATCTCCATTTCATTCCAGTAAACTTAGCTTCAATGCTTTAAAACTTATTGCTCCATTGGATGGGATTACATGCTCTCTGGTCTTAATACTGAATTCAAACTTCAAAATTCAAATCAAACATAAGCCCTATATTCATTTCCTATTTTTGCCGTAACAAAATTCCTTAAATTAGTTTTATTAAACAATACCAATGTATTATCTTAGAATTCTGAAAGTCAGAAGTGGAAAATGGATTTACTGAGCTGAAATCAAGGTATCGATTGGGCTATCTTCCTTCTGAAGGCCCCAGGAGAAAAATGTATTTCCTTTGCTTTTCCGGCTTCTAGAGGTCACTTGCGTTCCTTGACTCGTGGAGTAGATGAATTCCTTTTTCCATCTTCAAAGCCAGAAGCATGACATCTTCAAAACTCTCTAACTCTGACCTCCGTATTCTACTTATTAGAATCCTTGGGGTTACATTGGATCCACCCAGCTAATCTTCCTATCCTCTTCTTCATTATCAAGCAGCTCCCAAAATTCATTTTATAATTTGACACCTACAGACCTATACTCTACAACTATCATATATGAAGAATAGGTCGTTTGTAACATCCATTTAAACTGAAATCATGACAGGGAATTCAGTCTGTTTCATTAATTACAGAGTTTATTTATCTATGATACAGCTTAATATTATTTTAAAATCTTGAGGATAGAATCTGTTTCTAAAGAAATATTTCAAAAGAGACAAAAAAATACCCAGGGTTTGCTATCATAAAATTAAGGAAGGCTTTTAAGTTTTTCTATCTCCGAGGGAAATGAGATGGACCTCCAGTTACAGAATGGGTTGTGGAGTAGCGCACTGAACAAGGGCTGGCCTGAGAGATGTCAGCATCTGGGTCCCCAACAAAGTGTTCACCACTCACAGGCCCAGCCAGCCTTTGCTTTTACCAAACACTAAAAGTGAATCCAGGCTTCTGGGCTGAGTTTCTCAAACATACTGTCTTTGTACCACTTTAATATAATAAAAAGGCTTTTTGTACCATTTTCCTGCCATATCCTATTTAAAGTCAACAAAAACAAATATTAATTGCTATGTTTTAGTCCGAACAGTCATTACAGAGCTAATTTTCTTAAGAATAGAAAACACATGTTTAAAAAGATCTTTTTTTTTCTTAAATGGGAAACTACATTTGTGCAAGTCTTTGAGAATTGCCCGCAGATGAGAGAGCTTGATTTGCGTTGTGTCTTTGCACAGATGGTGAGTGTGTGTTGGGGGGATAGACTCACTGACTTTAAGCTACTGTTAGAGCTCACTTTCGTCTAGGGGTGTAATATCACTTAAAAATGGCGTGGCCTTATAGAATGGAAATCCCAGGTGATAATGACCTTAATAAAAATCAGAATTTATGTATTCTCCCACTCATTTACGCATTAATTCATTCATTTTGTGATAATAAGAAACTGAGAGGCAGGCAATTCAAGGCTTTGGCAGTAGCATAGTGATATCCTGACTGAACATGTTTGTATTCTATTGACTTCTCCCTCGTTTCTGCTGCACCTCATCCTGTCAAAATTTCAGACAAATAGAAAGGGAAAACAAAAGACATCAGTTGGATCTCTTTTAAAATGTTTCTTGCCATAAATAAATAAGAAAATATCTTGGCACACCTATCCAGATTCTTCCGTTTATATCTTATTGGTGAGACTATAATGGCTTCCTTTAGCTTCAAAGGAAGCAAGAAACATTTTGTGAATTGTTTCTGTTAATGTTTTTTTTTCTTTTTGGTTGTGTGTTTATTTTTTTTTTATTTTACATTTTTTCTTTAAGTCTTTTTTTTAATTCAGTTAGTTAACATATAGTGTCATATGAATTTCAGATAGACAATATAGTCTATCAATATAGAATCAATATAGTGATTCAACATATCCATGCAACACCTGGTGCTCATCACGGCAAGTACACTCCTTAATCCCCATGACTTATTATATTCAATGTTTACATTATTTACTTTCTTAAAATCTGTACATTAATTTGTACGCTTGAAGTTGAACACATTACCCTGAAGCATTCAGTCTCCACAGGAGAATGTAGCAATCTCTCAAGCTAGCCATCTGCAAAATTGCTTTACTCTATAGTATTTTACCTTTTTATTTTGACACTGAAGCATAATGCAAAGATATAAAATGCGAGTTAAGATAACTCTAGAATGATGTTCCTTGGGAAGAATTATTATAGAATTCCTTTGTAAGCTTGGTTTCTCCTGTGATCTTTAGTCAGTAAGAGAAGGAATTATGAATGATGATTTTGAGGAGAAAAGAATTTATCTATAGTTAATGAATTGGGTCCTCACCCTTATAATTAATTCTGTGTTTCCTTGAGAAGCTTTCAGAAGGCTTTAACATCAAAGAGAAAAAAAAATTCCACTACTTTTAAAGGTGATTCTAGGTGATTTTAAGGTCTTTTCTTCCGGTGTCCTCTTTTCCTCATTAGGAGAAATGTTTCACTGAGATGGGCTAAGAGAGGATACTCCAGTTTACTGATAAACAAAGCATTGTCATTTTGTTTCTCCTCTCAGAAGGAGACGCCAAGGACTAGGAATCAGAAGACAGAGTATCCTTCCTTCTGCTGAAACTTCTCTTTTAAACTCGCTTTCTACTTTTGTAAATAAGACATAATATTTAGCTTTCCGACATCACTGAGTTGTAATTATAAGGTAAAGTGCGTAAAAACACATCAAGAAATTTTAAAGTCTATGTAAATTATTGGAACTTATTGACCTCTCAGAATAGTTTATGAAATGCTTCTTAGAGATAAGAAGAGTACTTTGCATTAACGTCCCCATAAATGTTTTATTGTTAGAAACAGAAAGTAAAGGAGTAATTCAATCTCTTAGGCAATGTAAATTGCAGGGGGGAAAGTAATACATTGCATAGACTATTTATACTTCAGTTACTGCCATGTATATTGAAATATAACAATAGCCATTGGAAAAACTTTATCACCTAACTTATGTTTTCCAACTTTTAAAGGAATGTTAATAACCATCATAAAGAATTCTCAGTGATGATTTAGTTAATAATTATAGCAATTCTATGGCATAAGCACTGTTATTATCTTCATATTACACAAAAGGAAATTGAAACAGAGAGGTTAAGAAACTTGCATAAAGTCACAAAGCTAAAAAGTATGGAAGGCAAGATGATCTCTTAAACTTCTAGCCCTACAGCTCGAGCTTTTTATCAGTGAGAACTACACAGTTAAAATATTTCTTTTTTTTTAATTTTTTTAAATTTATTTTTGAGACAGAGAAAGACAGAGCGTGAATAGGGAAGGGTCAGAGAGAGGGAGACACAGAATCTGAAGCAGGCTCCAGGCTCTGAGCTGTCAGCACTGAGTCCGACGCGGGGCTCGAATTCACGGACCGCGAGATCATGACATGAGCCGAAGTCAGACATTCAACCGATTGAGCCACCCAGGCGTCCCAAAATATTTCTTTTATATTACTGGAAGATAAGGTTTAATATTAATCACTGATTGAGGAAGCATATTAAACATGCTTTGTATTTCTTCAGGTTCCTGAATCTGTACTTACAATGCTATGTTTTTCAAATTTCTGGTCTATTTAGCTGGCTAGGAATCTGGTTTGGATTAGGTCCCAAAGTGTTTTGGATATTATGTCCTTTACACTTCAGAGACCACAAGAAACTGCTAAAATAGATATGTAACAGCTAATAGGCCCTGAGGTTTATGGAAACAATCTATACAATTCTGTTTTGTTCTCAAAAGCCTAGGGTAGGATTCATATCATTACTAAATGCTCGACCTTGTCCGATCCCTTAAGTTTCCTGGGTCTCAGCTTCCTTACCTATAAAATAGAAATAATGATACTCAACTTACGGGATTGTTGGGGATTAGATGAGATAAAAACATACCAAACAGTTCCTACTATACTGAAAGCTCTTAAGGAGTGTTGGATGAATTATAGCAAACTCCTCTGTGGAAATGGGGTGATTCTACCCCAACTAGTGTTGTCAAGTTGATTGTGTTAGGATTTTTTTCTTGTTAGCCAAGCAAGTAAAAACAGAACCACCAATATACAACAAGGGGATGCCTACTGAATTAAACTCTGTTTTTAAAATAAATTCTAACAGAGCAAATATTATAGCCATTAACACTTTTCCAAAATATGTGATAGTGATACAATACAACTTGATCAAAACTTCTTCAAGCACATGTTGTGTCTGAGAGTTTATGATTTGATTATGAAAGGAATTCCCAAACTGAGAAAGAATCTCAAATTGTCACTTTCAACATTTACCACACCCGATGAGATACAAATAAGTTATTTTAAATATTTTAGAATGTACCATGTAATCAACTTTAGGCACCCGTGTCATGGATCAAGTCAAGAGTAGAAAGAAAGAATTCACAGCATTCTCAAAATGCAATAAGCAAACTGCACTAAGTTTTAGTTATTCTCATATGTATAGTACTGCTTTTTCTCTGTCAAGGGACTTTTCAGTTAAATCAGTTGAAGAAGGGGCGCCTGGGTGGCTCAGTTGGTTAAGTGTCCAACTTCAGCTCAGGTCATGATCTCACAGTTTGTGAGTTTGAGCCCCGCGTTGGCCTCTGTGCTGACAGCTCAGAGCCTGGATCCTGCTTTGGATTCTGTGTCTCCCCCTCTCTCTACCCCCTCCCTGCTCATGCTCTGTATCTCTCTGTCTCTCAATAATAAATAAATGTTAATTTTTTAAAATCAGTTGAAGAAGTCCAAATGTGGGGTCTCCAAACATTAAAACACACGCACATGCTCGCACACACACTTATGTACATCCAAACTGAAATGGCAGCTCTACAATCAGAAAGTGATTTGATATGGTGAACCTGGGTGGCTCAGTTGGTTAAGCATCCAACTTCAGCTCAGGTCATGATCTTGTACTCCACGAGTTCAAGCCCCATGTTGGGCTCTGTGCTGACAGCTTAGAGCCTGGAACCTGTTTCAGAGTCTGTGTCTCCCTGTCTCTCTGCCCCTCCCCCACTCACACTCTTTCTCTCTCTCAAAAATAAATGAACATTAATTTTTTTTAAATACAAAAAGAAAGTAATTTTATATGTAAATATCTAGGGAGAGTCTTACTTGGCACTCTTTTATTGCTCACCCAAATATAATTCTTATGTTAAAAATGAGTTTTCATAGTGTACCTTATGGAGTGTAGTGGACAGATTGGGTGTCTGGGCAAAACTTAAAGCAAACGAAGCTTATCATCAAGACTTTCTTACTTTTTTATTTATGGCACCTTCTCCTTCCTTCCGTAGTACTTGTCTGTAGGCATATAAAGGTTCTGGAGTGGATGGATTTAGACAGTTTCTTAATCTCTTTGGGTTTTTATTTAGTAATCTGGAAATGTGACTAATAAGATGTGAAACTGATCTTACAAAACCTGGTACAATGTTGGCATTCAAAAACTAGTACTTATTATCATTTATTCTGTCACCTGGCTTGCCTGGGTGGCTCAGTTGGATAAGCATCTGACTCTTGATTTCAGCTTAGGTCATGATCTCACAGTTTGTGGGATTGAACCCTATGTCAGGCTCTGTGTGGAACCTACTTGGGATTCTCTCTCTCCCCCCATCTGTCCCTCCCCCATTCTCTCTCTCTGTCTCTCTCTGTCTCTCTCTAAGAACAAATAAACATTAAAAAAAAAGAGGATAAAAGAGTGTCAGAGACAACCCTGAGGTTTTTATACTAGATGCCTCACCATGGAAAGCAGCATGAAGGTTCCCCAAAAGCTAAAAATGGAACTATTGTATGATCCAGCAACTCTACTTCTGGGTATTTATCCAAAAAAACCATAAAAACATTGATTTGAAAAGATATGTGCACTCTTATGTTCATTGCAGTATTACTTACAATAACCAAGATATGGAAATAACTAATGTGTCCATCAATGCAGGAATGAATGTCGTGTGTGTGTGTGTGTGTAAATTAGAATACTACTCAGTCACAAAAAAGAATTAAATCTTTGGGTGTCTGGGTGGCTCAGTCTGTTAAGCACCTGACTTTGGCTCAGGTCATGATCTCATGGTTCATGAGCTGAATGAACAAAATGAATAAATGTTAAAAAAAATTTAAAAAAAGAATGAAATCTTGGCATATGCGATAGCATAGATAGTATTATGCTAAGTAAATCAGACAGAGAAAAGACAAATACCGTATGATTTCACTTATATGTGGAATCTAAAAAACAAAGCAAAACAGGCAAAACTTACAAATGCAGAAAACAGATTAGTGGTTGCCAGAGGGGAAGAATGTTGTGAGCAGGCGAAATGGGAGAAGGTGGTCAAGATGTACAAATTCCAAGTCATAAAGTAGAGAAGTCATGGGGAGGTAATATAGAGCATGGTGACTCTAGTTAATGATACAGAGGAATTATGACAGGGGAAACGAGGTCTCTGGTGGCGATCATTTTGTACTACATACAAATATTGTATCACTGTATTGTATATCTGGAACTAATATAATGTTATATGTCGATTATACTTCAATTTAAAAAATCACAGTCCATTGATTCCCTGACAGCACCCAATGAGTTTTGTGAATTTTGGAAGCCCAGAGAGACCAAGTAGATGGATGCAGATAAATCAGCACATGTATAGTTCACACCCTAACAAATCAGCAAATTAAGATTCAACAATACCAGTTTCAGTCTGCCTGATGGCTTGGGCAGATATAAGGTAAACTGTGGGAGAAAGACCTACCACTGTTCTTTTCAAAATCTAGTCCCCAAATTAGCTCCAAATCTGCTTTTAATTCCCCAAATATTATTGTATTATAAAGATTATCCTAATCTCAGAAGGACATTGAATCTTCATTTATTGAAAGTTCCAATTGTCATTGATTGATAGTGGTTTGCTAGAACTCCATTTGAAGAAAATTTCGTTAATCCTCGTTTGAGTTCACTGACAAAAGTAGTGAGTTCAATGATTATCAGGTCTCCCACAGTTGTGCGAGGGAGAAAGACCTCTCTTGTGCAAAGATGTTCCTCCTCTGAGCTGAGCCATACAGGCTCAGCCTGGATCAAAAGCAGCCTCAGGGCAGGCAGCACCTAACCACTCATCCCATTAAACTGTCGTATACATCATCTCCATGCAAAACCCATTAGCTTGAATATTTTCCTTCCTATTTGCACAGGACTTTTTGAGTACTTGCTGTTATATTGCAATTGGCAGGTTCCTTTTATGAGTATCAAACAGAGCAGGGCAACTTCCTATTCCTACCACAAGAGCACAGATTTTTCAGAAAATTACAAAAGCTTCAGAATTGTCCTGAAAATTGTGCTGTGTTATAAAGCCCTGCCAATACCATGAACCACAGGTGAATAGTTCCTGGAATTGCTCAGACAGTAAATAAAAACATTTACAAATACCTGAAAGGAAGGAACAAGGCGTCTTTTATCATAACTCTATTAGAAAAACCTAAAACAAAAACACATTCAGTTCAAAGTAAATATCTTTTCATGCTTCAGAAAGAAATAATAAGAAGAGATTAAATTCTTTATAGTGTCTTCTGTAATAGAATATATAATACCTGGCCACTGCTACTTAGCACACTGGCTTTTCTGCAAACATGAAGTTGAACCTCATAAAATGATTTTATCGTTTTATGATTAAACAATTCAATCACATGCCTATGGAGGGAAATTTAGTTGAATTATCTCTCTTGGGTCACCATAAAAATTGGCAAAATGTATACAACCTGCTTTACACTAAGGGGACTCTCTTAGCCTTCTGGCAACTTTTAATCACATAAATGTAGTCAACTGTCAAATGTCTAATATTGATAATCAGTTTGTGAATTATATACACTGCAGTTTGCTTTTTTTCCTTTCATACCATCCCTGTCTCTTAATTTTTGTTGTTTTGTTTCTGTTTTTGTTTGTTGGCTTGACTGTGCTTTGGTGTCTCCAGAAATGGAGTGAAAACAAATACGATGGGGTGGCTCAGTCAGTTAAGCCTCTGACTTCTGATTTCTGCTCAGGTCATGATCGGTTCATGAGTTTAAGCTGCACTGTCAGTGTGGAGCCTGCTTGGGATTCTCTCTCTCCCTCTCTGTCCTTCCCCTATTCTCTCTCTCTCTCTCTCTCTCTCTTTCTCAATAAATAAACTTGAAACCAAAACAAATAAAACACAAAACAGATTTTGGTAGTTTTTTTATTATTATTATTAAAGTCTAGGTTAAAACAGGCTCTAAGAATCTTGACGTTTCCATCAGTTACTCAGGTTTTCCGACTTCCCTCCACATTCTTGGCCTCCAAAACTAGCCCCATTGCTATGAATGAGAGTTGACTGAGGAACTGGAGAAATAGCATCAGAAAAAATAGCATTACTTGAAACATGGGACTAGTTACCCTTAATTCTATGTCAGACGTCCTCATATGTGTTACGTCCTTTGCTTCCAAAGTGAAACATAGCAACACCAAATTCCAGAGGGGAAGCCAAGGAAAATGGCAGACTTGTGATTTGTACCCTATTGCAAGCCTGCATCCTTTCCTTGCCTCTAGGCTGATTCCTTGCGAGAATGAACAACAGTAGCAGTAAATATTAAGTCAGGTTTAACAATTCATCTGAAGGTGTCTATTTATATCAAGTTGGTTTTGTTGATCTTTCAGATTCTGAAGCCTTGATCTAGTCTCTGAATCAAAGTTTATTTTTCCCCATTGTTATAATTGTGTTTTCATATATTGTTTAAAATGAATGTTGATAAGAATATACTAGAAAACAGTCTTTGATAGTGAACTCTTATTGTCCAAATAATATACTTCCCCTCAGTGGGCTTACTCAGATAATATGCAGAAGAGTTTCTGAAAGATGAGGTGCCTTCTAGCTTGAGTTTAAAGGGTGAATTTGGGTCTCTCATCAAAAGTATATTTTCAATAGTTCTCCTATTAATTTATAATTTACTATTTTTCCAACTGTACTATGTGAACCCCCCTCCCTTCCCCTGGAATAAAGAGAAATCGCATTTTTATACAAAGACACGATGCTAAAAGTTGGTTGACACTTACTAAAATTTGACTTTTTTTTATAATGACATGTCAACATCATTTATTGTTTTAAAGTTAAAATTAAGACATTTTTAGAGATGTCCATAGTTTTCAGGCAAGTGATATTCAGAAATGAATTATAGGATAAAGTTGACATATTCGTATTTCCTTTGATTAAAGTCTTTTATAGATTGTGAATTCAAATAATACTATTTTTTTATGAAAAGAATTAAATAGAATATTGTAGGTTCCCAGAAAATAGTAGTTGAATAATGAAATAATCATTTAACTATAGAGCTGTGGTTTTTTTTAAATTTTTATTTATTTATTTTTGTTGAGAGAGCATGAACATGTGCACATGCATTTGTGCAAGCAGAGGAGGGAGAGGGAGAGAGAGAGAGAGAGAGAGAGAGAGAATCTTAAGCAGGCTCCACACCCAGCATGGAGCACAATCCAAAACAGGGCTCAATCCCCAACCATTAGATCATGACCGGAGTCGAAATCAAGAGTCAGAAACTTACCTGACCGAGCCACCAGGTGCCCCTAGAGGTTTGTTTTGTTTTTTCAGATAATAGAAATTAGCATTTGTGTAGTAGTAAGCTATCATTTAAATTATAATATTTAATCTTCATAATTACAAATGGGGAAAATGAAGCTGAGAAGGATTATAAAACTCTAAGTTCACAGAGCACATAATGGATGGTACCAGTTCTCAATTCTGTATCTTGGCATAGGTTCCTCTCTACTATATCTCTCTGACTCTTACTCTTTCCTCAAGACAAGGAAATTAGGGCCAGTGGCCAAGAGAGAAAAATCCTACTAAATAAAAAGGTTCAGTGTGGCACATTTGTCTCAAACTTGGGCATCAATTTCAGTTAAAAATCTCATCTTTCAAAAACATTTACCATTTGGAAATATTTGTATAAAATGTAGTTGGGACTGATAAAATGAAAGCAGTTGCCAAATGAGTTTTGAATGCATATATATTATTGGAAAACATAGGAATTACCATCTTAGGGAGGAGGACTGAATCCCAACTAAGTCTGAGGGATGAAGGAAGCATCCAGTTTGTGCTGCATTTCTCATCCAAGGATAATGTCTTGATTAATACGCCTATGTTGAACTGAGGGGTGGGTACTTGAAAGTGTATTTACTGAGTTTGTTTTAAAGTGTGAGATTCATGAAATTCAAATATATTTATGAGCAGATAAATACATTTATGTCTACCAAGGATTATTCAAAATAAGTATAATTCATGTAACTCTGGTTTCAACCCATGTCTGCTGCTTCAGGATGTTGGTTTTCCTTTAATTTGTCATTCAATTTTGTTGAAGTGTTCCTAGGGTGAGATGCGTGTGTACAATTCTACCTTATCCTCACATATTTACCAATTTCTTCCTCTCCTGACCAGGGTCCCTGAGATGGGGAGGTATCTTCTTAACACCCTAATGCTTGCTAGGGTGAGAACTTCTCACCCTAATACTACTGTTGGTCAGAGGATAAAAGACTGAGTTTTCTCAAAGAGACTTGTCTTCTGATGTCACTACCAGAAATACCCATGCTGGCACTGC
Organism: Prionailurus viverrinus; assembly: GCF_022837055.1. Taxonomy (NCBI): domain Eukaryota; kingdom Metazoa; phylum Chordata; class Mammalia; order Carnivora; family Felidae; genus Prionailurus; species Prionailurus viverrinus. The sequence goes on from NC_062577.1 coordinate 35,475,225, forward strand.
TGATGCATTGGAAGTCTCAAGCTACACAATGACTCCCAGGGGAAAAGATCTCAAGACTTTTCTATGCTCCTGTCTCTACTGACTTCCTCCCCAAGGAGGAGAAATCTTGATAGATTGGTCAGTTTCAACCCATGAATTGGGTTACATTTTCTATGGGATGATATTTTAAAGAAAATAAAAATATAAACCCTCCTCATCATCATAATTTCTTTCCTCTTTCCATCCAACCAGACTATAGCTGAGGTAGCCTAGACAAAGAGTCTGTCATTCTCTCTCTCCCAAGACGCTGCCATTTTAACCCATTTGGCATCCAGAGCAGAGTTACTACCAATTGAGCTCTAGGCGGGAGGGCAGATACTTGCTTTTGGTCTTTCTCTTTGACTCCTGCTCTTCTAGTATTAGTGGGGATGCTTTGATTCGACCTGTCCTACCATTGCAGTGGTAAAATCTGCCGCTTGTTAAAGGAAACCAGCACTTCCACCCTCAAGTCTACTCAGGTGTGTTAGTTTTCTACTGCTGCATAACAAATTACTACCACCTTAACACATTAAAACAATATCCATTTATTGTTCACAGTTTTGTAGGTCAGATGCCTAGGAAGGCTCAATGGGGCTCTCAGTCCCACAGGGTTGAAATCAAAATATTGGCCAGATTAGACTCTTATTTGGAAGCTCTGGAGAAGAATCCACTTCCAAGTTCTTTCAGGTTGTTGGCAGAATTTAGTTCCTTGTGGCTGTAGGACTGAGATTCCAGGCTTTTTTCTACCTGTCAGCTAGGAGTCACTTTAACCCCTTAAAGTCTAGATTTAGATCCTTCCATCAGTCTCCCCACCAACCCAGCTCAGCAATGAATCAACCTTATGTCAAATCCAATCTCTTAAACTTCAAATCTCTCTGACTTCCTCTTTTACCATCAGCTGGAGAAAACTTTCTATTTTTAAAAGGCTCATGTACTGGGCCAACCTGGAGAATCTCCCTATCTTAAGATCAACTTATTAATAACCTTGTTTATATTGTTAAAATTACTTTGCCATGTAACATAATCATGACAGTGACACTGTATTAAATCCATAGGGAGTCATTTTAAAATGCTGCTTACTTTAGTACACAGGTATTTTGAGGAGGCTTACTTCAGCTCTCACTGCCTGCTTCTCTTAGGAGCCTAGGGGCTCCACTCCCCTCTTCCTCACATTGCTTTGTCCCTTTTTTCTAAATTCATCAGTATTATAGCCAACAAAACCCTATTACATGTTTTGCACTTTACGATCAGTTGGGGTATTAGTATGAGATTATATCAGAGCATAATAAATATCCAAAAATGAAATAAACATAAGAAATTACTGAACTTTCTTCCTGGTCAGATCCTAGTACTTGTTTCATGACCATCTTCTCAGGGTAAGTTCTTCTTCTTAGAGACTTTTTCTTCCTTCTTCCATGCTCTAGCTATCTATGACTTCTTTAGAAGACCAGGTCACAGTTTACCACCCACCCAAATTATCCAGTTACCCAAGCACACATTCTGGAATTTTCTTGAGCAAAAGAGGCATCAGCCAGGTCCTCATTCTCAGCAATGGTCTCTTTCACTTCCCTCACCTCCAGTAGACTATGGAAAGGGGTTTTTCAAAAATATTTATTTTAGCCCTGTATACAGCAAAGCACTAGGAACAGTAAGTTTTCTTTGTTTGCTAGTTTTCTTCCAGGTAAAGAGACTCATGATCAGCCCTACCGGTGTTCAAGTGGAATAGTGCAAGCTAAAGCTCTCGTGCACCAAAACTTCATGTTTGTGAGAGGCCTGGAAAATTCCTCTCTATACCCTTGTGCTCTGTCATGTCCCCTGTAGTATTGCCATGTAACCTGTGTCGGCATTTTACTATACAATAGTTCTCTCATTTCTACTTGGAGGATTCCCTCTTTCTAGAACACACAGGGGTCTCCTGACGTGGAGAAAGAAACCGACAGACTTGGTATCTTACCTTCTCCCTACAACAGAAGCTTGGTGGGCTGGCCTCTCCCTTACCATGTCTCTTTATCCAAGAGGTTTCCCCTGTCCCTCATGTAAACCAGTTCCTGGGGGTGCCACATGGCAGCCAACCAAGAATTCACAAACATGCCTGAAATGCTGTAAAGAATACAGACTATGTTGGTTCTGGGATCACCTACACAGAGGAATTTGCAAATTGTTCTTTTCCCCATGTACCTAGACATACAGTCTTTTAATCCCAGCATGTAAGTGCTTTACCAGTTTTATTGGTCAGATTTGCAATTGCCTCTTTCACTTCTGGTTTATATGGTTGAGGTCAGAGTGTTAAGTTTTATGGGTTAAATATAAGAGACTCACTGTTCCTTCTTGTTTTTCTTGTCATAAAGAGTACAGTACTGGAGTGGCAGAACTTAATGAATCAGGTCTTGAGACTGACATCCAGAGCAGCACCTGCTGGCAGCTGGAAGTGACACTGCCATAAACCTTCCACCCCACGGTCAGGTGGTGTTCACACTAGAGCCTTGTTAACTCACTACCCTTTAAACTGATGATAAATGCTCTTTTTTTTCATAAGGTGTTTTAGATCAGAATCTTGTTGTCCACATGTTGATTCCATCTGTGCTATCTGCTCTAAGTATCTATAACAATAGAAAAAGTGACAGTGAGTTGCCTTTTGCATGTGTCTTTTTATTGTAGCTGCAAAGATCCACATCTTTTATCTTCCCTGTCCATATTATGTTAATACCTAGAATAAACATGGGAATTTGATTCGTTCTTAAAAGTCTAGCATATGCCAGGGAAGAGAAGGAAACTGACAGATGTGAGATTTTACCCTCCTCCCACAACAGAGGCTCTGGTAGAGTGGTCTTTCCCTTACCAAATTTTTCTACCCATGAGGTTCCCCGAGTCCCTCTTGGAAACCAGCTCTTGGCGGAGGGGCACCTGGCAGCCTGCCAAATACTTACAAACACGCCTGAAATGTTGCAAGTAATACCAACAGCACGCTTCCTAGGATCACCTCCACAGGGGAGTTTCCAAATTGTTCTTTATCCTATGTACCTAGACTTTGGTTTCCAAGTGAGAGACCAAAGGCCTGCAAACCCCAAAAGTGCTGACGATTGTGATTCCTATGATCTGACAAGCATTGCCTGTCACAAGCAGTGAGGAATTGAATAGGTGGCTTGACGTTAAGAAAATATTTTCTTTTTTTTTTAATTTTTTTAAATTTTCTTTTTGAAAGAGAGAAAGAAAGACAGAGCATGAGTGGGGGAAGGGTAGAGAGAGAGGGAGACACAGAATCAGAAGCAGGCTCCAGGCTTAGCTGTCAGCACAGAGCCCGATGCAGGGCTCGAACCCACAAACGGTGAGATGATGACCTGAGCCGAAGTCGGACGCTTAACCGACTGAGCCACCCAGGCGACCCAAGAAAACCTTTTCTTTTTCAAATCAGGAAAATGTGAAATTCTTTCCTTTGTTAGTCTCCTCATGAAGTACGTGTAAGAAATGTTGACAGTTACTTCTTCAAAATCTTCAAAATAAAATGTGGTAATTTTTTTTGAGACATTGTCTTTTACATAAGTTCAGATAAAGACAGCCTGCAAGATAGCCAAAATGATGTACTATTCACTCCCAGGCAGAAAAATTATAGTACAACCAATCTTGCTCTGAGAAAATGCTCATGAAAAATCTTTTTTACAACAAAAGTTTTATTGTCACGTAAACAAGCATGGTGGTATCAAACAAGATTTGATAAACAAAAATCCCTCAAATTAAATTTCTCCATTGAGGGGCGCCTGGGTGGCTCAGTTGGTTGAGCGTCCGACTTTGGCTCAGGTCACGATCTCACTGCCCCTGCGTTCGAGCCCGGCGTCGGGCTCTGTGCTGACCACTCAGAGCCTGGAGCCTGCTTCGGATTCAGTGTCTCCCTCTCTCTCTGACCCTCCCCCGTTCATGCTCTGTCTCTCTCTGTCTCAAAAATAAATAAACATTAAAAAAAATTAAAAAGAGAATTTCTCCATTGAAAGCCAATCATTTTGGGGCGCCTGGGTGGCCCAGTCGGTTAAGCATACGACTTCAGCCAGGTCACGATCTCGCGGTCCGTGAGTTCGAGCCCCGCGTCGGGCTCTGGGCTGATGGCTCAGAGCCTGGAGCCTGTTTCCGATTCTGTGTCTCCCTCTCTCTCTGCCCCTCCCCCGTTCATGCTTGTCTCTCTCTGTCCCCCCAAAAAATAAATAAACGTTGAAAAAAAATTTAAAAAAGAAAGCCAATCATTTTCAGGATTTGTATAAAGCTTTATAGAGGGGAAGTATTCTACACGATGAAGATGGTAATTTCAATGACCCCAGAACTTATTCTGAGGAAATTGCTTAAGAACAAAAATATTTGTTAGTGTTTTCTTTGTGCCAGGCACTGTGGTAGATACTGTAAGAGACATTAATTTATTTAAGCCTCACAAAATCAACTCAAAGAATATATTTATTTAATGATTCATTCATTTGTTCAGTCAGTCAGTCAACCAAGATTTTATTCATTTCCTACTATGGACCAGACACTACTCAAGTTAGTATGTATCAGTGAAGAAAGCAAACATCTCTGCACTCAAGGAGCTTACATTCTAGCGGTGGAAGAGAAAATATTCATAAGTATGTCTAATAAACACATAAATTATGGAATATATTAAGGATGGCTAAATATATGAAACAAAGAACAATAAATATAAGTAAGGGGGATTTGGAGGGTAGAGTGGGGAATAGCCTGCCCAATAAAATAGCATGATCAGAATAGGTCTCATTGACAAGGTGGTATTTTGTTTTGTTTTGTTTTTTTAATTTTTTTTAATGTTTATTTATTTTGGAGACAGAGAGAGACAGGGCATGAACAGGGAAGGGGCAAAGAGAGAGGGAGACACAGAATGTGAAGCAGTCTCTGGGCTCTGAGCTGTCAGCACAGAGCCCGATGCGGGGCTTGAACTCACGAACTGTGAGATCATGACCTGAGGCGAAGTCGGACGCTTAACCGACGGAGCCACCTAGGCGCCCCCACAAGGTGGTATTTTGAAAAAGACAAGGAAATGGGCTATAAGAGTATCTGTGGGAAGGTGCTACAGGTACAAGGCATAGCTCACAAAAGATCTTAAATCAAAAGGATAACTGTCCTGTAAGCCTAACAGCAAGATGGCCAGTGTGGTTGGAGGTGAAACAAGGTGTAGAGCAATAGAAGTCAGAATGCCATGTAGGGTCTTGTCAGCCATTAGAGGGACTTTTTCTCTGGCTAAAATAAGGCACTGTTGCTGGCTTTTAAGGAGAGGAGTGACATAATAATTTACATTTCAAAAATATTTTTCTCTTTGCCTTATAAAGAGGAGACTATAGATAGGTAGCCAAAGGAAACAGAGACAGAAAGAAGAGGTTGGAAACTATCACAATAGGGGCACCTGGGTGGCTGTCTGTTAGGCATCCGACTTTGGCTCAGGTCATGATCTCACGGTTCCTGAGTTGGAGTCCCGCATCAGGCTCTGTGCTGACAGCTCAGGGCCTGGAGCCTGCTTCAGATTCTGTGTCTCTCTCTCTCTCTCTGCCCCTGCCCCATTTGCACTCTGTCTCTCAAAAATATATAAACATTAATTTTTTTAAAAAAAGAAGCTGTCACAACAATTCATGCAGAGCTGAGGGTGGCCCTGACTACAGTGGTAGCCTTTGTAAGGAATAGCCAGTAGAATTCCATGACTGAGTTGATTTCAAGGGTGAAAAAGTGGCATTAAGACTGATTGTAATGTTTTGACCTAAACCACTATCACGGCATAGTTGTTTGAATTAAGATGGGAAAGGTTGTACAAGGAAAAGATTTAGAGGTGAAAATCAAGGGCTTTTGTTTTGAACATGGCAAAAATATGGTATTCATTGCAAGTTCCATGGAAGCAGTTGGATATACAAGTCTGGAGTGAGGAAAAGGACTGGGCTAGGGGTGAACTCTGGGAATTGCCAAGATATAAATATTATTCAAAGCCTTCAGTCTGATTGAGATCATCAAGTGATTCCCACAAATAAAGCATATGGCCAAGATCTACTCCCCCACCCCACCCAGGACATGCAAGGACAAGAGGTGAGGAAAAAGAAGAACCATTAAAGAGGGCTAGAGGGAGTGACAAAGCAGGTAGGAGGATAAATCATGAGAATGACCAGGAGTATGGTGTTCTCAAAGGAACCTGAATGCAGAGAAGAACACTATGGATACATGTGGCTCAAAAAGTTTAACAATTATGGGGCTCCTGGGTGGCTCAGTTTGTTAAGCGTCTGCCTTGGCTCAAGTCATGATCTCATTGGGTTCTGTGCTGACAACTCAGAGTCTGGAGCCTGCTTCAGATTCTGTGTGTGTCTCTCTCTCTGCCACCCCCTCCCCCTCATGCTCTCTCGCTCTCTCTCTCAAAAATAAACATTAAAAAATAAATAAACTTTTTTTAAGTTTAACAATTGTATTAAATTTTGTAGAACTAATAGCTAATATAAATTGGATTTAAAATTAGCTCTTTGATTTTAAATCCAAATGGTCTCTTCCAAACTCTAGAAGCCTAGAGGATAAGCCATACTTGTTATAAAAGTTTTAAAAAAAGCTACAAACATGAGTTACAAGAGAAAAGTGTTTTCTTATCTGCAAAAAGAAAATCAAGCCACCTTCGGCCAGAAAACTGAGAACAATCCGATTATTGAGAGTGACCCACTTAAGATTGCTTAATATGAACATTTTTGTATTTTTATCACATTTTAAAATGGTTTCTTATCATGGTTTACTGACTATTCTATTTAAAATTGACTAAGACACATTTAAAAATATATTTTAAGAAGGCTTAAAGTGCAGAAGAGACAAAATATACAGACTAGAACAGAAAAGGCAAGATGTGGTAAGGAACTTCTATAGCACCTTAATTGAACTCGACTTCAGAGAAGTGGGCACTCTAGTTGAAATACTTGACTAGAAACAGAAAGGGCTTGAAGAGATCTGAATTTTCAGGCCTCCATGACCTTTCCCATTGTAACCAAAGAAGCATCATTCATATCTGTTTTATACACAGGGCCTCCTGGAAAGATTTTTTCCCTCTAAAGATGCTTACAAACAATTTTTACTAATACAATTTGTTATTTTCCCAACAAAATAAAACAGGGGGCCCAAAAGGCCTGTGACTTGTGCAATATCATGGCTACTAATAGTTCAGCTGAAATTCAGCTCAATCTTAGGATCCCAAATGCAGTGTGTGTGTGTGTGTGTGTGCTTTCTTATCACGTGGAGAAGTGGGGAAACCCTACCCTACACTTTTTTTTCTTTTAAAAGACATTTGCAAAATTCTCACTGATTGGCTAAATAACATCCATGTTTAGATTTTAGTTAAAAGCAGCTATTGAGTAAATTCAGGAGAGAAAGTATCCAGTTTACATGAAAGTATGACTTCTGCAATAAACTGTCTAATAAGGCATTACTCCCTCAGCATGGCAAAAACCTCCAAAGTCCATCTCACAATCTGTATGGGAAGCTCTGGGCACCATAGAACCCAGGCCAATTCTATAGTCACTTGAGCCCCCGCAGAAATGGAATACTGTAAGAAAACATCACCATGGGTGCCTCTCAGACTCTTGAATTCTTCCCTTCCCTTTTAGTTTCTCCACTGCACTTTAGAGGACCTGATTCCTGCTAATAGTAATAGCTAATACTTTTTTAAGTCTCATATGCTAGGCACCACTTTGTGTTTTATATATATTCCTTATTTAAATTCACCATAGCCTCATGAGGTTACTTTTAAAAGCCCTTGTAGCTTAGAAGTGAGGAAACTGAAGCAGAGTGTGAAGGAACTTGCTCAGGCTTACGTCACTGGAATTCAAATCTGATATTCTAATTCCAAAGACTGACATTTAACCAGTATGTGCATATGGGAGCAGTCCTGTTCCTCCTGAGCCCTACCACATGCTTCATGTTTTCTGAGTTGCTTCTTTCTAAGGCTAAATTTTTATTTTTTATAAGACTTAATACTTTGATATTTTCTCTAAGCATTGCATCACAAAAATAGGCATTAAAAATCTTGCTTATATAGCAAGAGTTTTATACACGTTCCATCCAAGCCTTTCCTTGACTATATAGCTAATCTAAGAAACCAATATGAGGAACGTTATTAATATTTATAACAGAATAATGTAATATCCTTCTACTTTGCACTTGCCCTTTATTACATTTGAAAAGAACCTTTACTTAAACCAAACACTAAATAGCTGTGGAAAATTTAGGCTCCAGAATAAGATCGAAAATAAGTATCGTTCTGACTTTGCTTATCTCAAATTATACCATCTGAACACACATATCTGCTATCTATGAGGAATCTTGTATCCTAAAAGCACTCAATGTATAAACCACTCAACTTATATTCCTTAATTTTTCATTCCAAGACCTTGCAATTGGGATGTTTCCTGTACCTGGGTATATCTTCTCTTCTGCAGAGAAGTAACATGGCCCCTTCCCTGCCATTCTTCTGGAAAATGATCTCTTCCCCACTGTTGATTACAGTTGGAACTCTAATGGATTTACATGACTGCCTTCTCAGTCATGTAGATTGTGATCATTGATTGGCCTAGATTGCCTGATTCAGCAAGAATCCCATCCTAAGATTTTTGAATTTAACTATATTATGAGTCACTCTTAGGCCCATTCTGTTTGCAAAGCTGGGAGAGGTATGTTTTGGTAACTATGAGGTCATAACACCTACTGTGTAGAGAACTTGTGTCTGAAAAAATAAAGCCAATCTGAAAAGAGAATCTGAAATGAAGGACCTGGTAGATTCTGGCATCTTCCAAAGGACTGAGGCCAGCTACACCCTTGTCATCCTGCAAGTTGAAAGCAAGAAGCAGGGCAGCCAAAACGATGCCTGCCCAGCAGAGTCCCCTGCTGGACCCCTTAGATCTGTCTCTCCCTGAGTTTTATGTGGAGAAAAGCTGCAGCCAGAAGCTGAAAGAAGTTCCTTTTTACAAGGAAAATTCTGAAACCTTGAGGTATGAGTGTGAGGGGGTAGGAAAGAGGGGTGGCCACCCCAGTTACTCCTGAGGACCATATGGTGTCTGTTTAGCACTAATTTGTCAAGTCAGGGTCAAGTCATTAGTGGCTTTGGCAATAGCACCATTGGAAAGGACACCAGAACCTTCATAGTTGATATTGACAGCGGGGGTCAGAAAGAATGAGAACGTAATTGTTATTGGAATCATGTGAATTATCTTAGAGGTTCCCAGAAATAATTTTGTGAAGTTTTGGAAAGGAGGGTAATGGGGGAGGGGTGTGGAAGAGCTCCTTTAGTTAATGTGAACAATGTCATGCAAACATGAGTTATTAAAATTAATATGACACATTTGTTTTCACTGAGAACAGTAAAACACAGATTATACCAGTATAATTTCATTTTATATTTTTAAAAATATTTTTTCATCAAATGATATAAATCATGGTTTTAAAAAGTTGACTTGTATAGAAGGGTTCATAAAGAAAACAAAATTAAATTTCCCAAGTTTCACTTCTCAGAAATAATTGTTTTTTGAGTTTCTATTGCCTTTCCTATATTTTTAAATGATATCTTTATGCAACTACTTATTGATTTGTCTACTGTTAGCATAATTTATTGATTCCGTGCTGTGATTCTAACTCCTTCCTCTCCACCCTTTTAGTATATGGCTCCTCGACTGGTAATTTTATGGCTTTAAATAATATGCTTAAACTGCTGTTTCTTTTTTCCATCATCACTGACAGAGTATTGTAACATTCTACTTCTTCAAATGAAGATATAAATGCCTCCAAACTTCTATTCTCTAACTTTTCTTATGCCTCCCACATTCTGGCAGGTTCACTGCTACTTTCAAATCATCAAGGATGGTAACACACATCTTTGAAAGCTCTGGAAACCCAAACTGAATCTTTCGTGCATCGTCTCAAAGCTGAAAATAACTTTCACCTTACTATGAATCTATTAGTATTATGTGTGTTGGGAGACAGTAGTATAATAGACTGTAAGGATCCTTCATTACTGCCCTAACGTGTTCTTTAAGGAAAACAACCATATGGGTTCTCTACTCTTGCAGTCTACCGATTGCTCAAAACCATGATGAATGCTTAATTTTTCAGCAGATCTTTCTTTTGCAGGTTCTGTTATTCCTACAAAATCTGATCACCATCCTTCTTTGTCTTCTTGTTTCTTCTTAGGCTGGAAGAGTTTGTATGAGTTTATACATTTTATCACATCCCTATTATTTTCCAGTATCTTGCTAATTCGACCTACTTAATGGGATGCTTTCCATTCTTGTTCTGAAGACCTTTGAATGCTTGCTCCATCCTGAGCTGTTTATATCATATTTAGAGCATCAAAAAAAATTCACTTGGTGGGGCACCTCGGTGGCTCAATCAGTTGGTTTGGTTCAGTCTGATTCTTGGTTTCAACTCAGGTTATGATCTCAAGGTTTGTGGAATCAAGTCCCACATCAGGCTCTGCACTGACAGCACAGGGCATGCTTGAGATTCTCTCTCTCCCCTTCCCAGCTCAAACACACTCTTGTGCGTGCATGCAAACTCTCTCATGCTCTCAAAAGTAAATAAATAAACATAAAAAAAACTCACTTGAGGGGCTCCTGGGTAGTTCAGACAGTTGAGTGTCCGACTTCAGCTCAGGTCATGATCTTGTGGCTCATGAATTCGAGCCCCACGTCAGGCTCTGTGCTGACAGCTCAGAGCCTGGAGCCTGCTTCAGATTCTGTGTCTCCTCTTTCTGCCCCTCCCCCGCTTGTGCTCTGTCTCTCTGACTCTCAAAAATAAACACTTTAAGAAAATAATTTTAAAAACCTCACTTGAGTTTCTCCTTTATAATGTCTTTCTTTTCTGTATTCTGTGTTTTTACAAATTCAGATTGTACCCTCAGATTTCAATAAAAAAAGTATAAGACTCAGAATTCTCTCCAACAACACATTTTTGTTGTTATTCTTCAGACCCTCCTTCTCCCTATAGTCCCTATCTGCCTTCTCCATCGAGAATAGTTGTTCTGTTTTGGATTACATGATTTCTGTAGATCATTTTAGAAAGTATGTGGGAGGTAGCTTTCTGGTCCTCAGATTTTGAAAATGTCTTTTATGTAGTCTCATAATTAAATTATTGTTGATATATTTGTCTGGGCTTGGAGATTAAGACTGAAAATTGTATTTTCCCTCTCATGTCATGGAAGTTTTGTTCCCATTCTTTTTTAGGATCTTGTATTGATAAGAAATTGAATGATAGATTGATTATTATGCTTTTTCTTTAAGATTTTTTTTTAGATAAGTTTTATGTTCAAAGCAAAAATGAAAGGTAGGCACAGAGCTATCCCATGTAATCCCTGCTCACACACATGCACAGCCTCCCTCATTACCAACATCCTCCACCAGAATAGTGCAGTTGTTCAATTGATGAACGTACGTTGATAATCATTACCACCCAAAGACCATAGTTTACATTACAGTTCACTCTTGGTGTTATACATTCTATAGGTTTGGACAAATGTGTAATGATACGTATCCATAATTATAATACAGAGCATTTTCACTGCCCTAAAAATCCTCCGTGCTCTACCTATTCACCCTTTCAACCCCTAACCCCTGGCTATCAATGAACTTTTTTTTTAATATATGAAATTTATTGTCAAATTGGTTTCCATACAACACCCAGTGCTCATCCCAAAAGATGCCCTCTTCACTGAACTTTTTACTGTGTCCATAGTTTTGCCTTTTCCAGAATGTCATATAGTTGGATCGTATGGTATGCCGGCCTTTCAGATTGGTTTCTTTTACTTATATGGATTTTCATGGCTTGATAGCTCATTCATTTTCAGTTCTAATATTCCATTGTCTGCATGTGCCAAACTTCATTCACATAAATGAACGTCCATGTGTAGGGTTTTGTGTGGTTATACAGTTTTATCTTCTTTGGGTGATACCAAGGAGCTTGATTGCTGGATTGTATGGGAAAAGTATGTTACGATAAGAAACTGCCAAATTGTCTTCCAAAGTAGCTGCACCAGTTTGCATTTCCATCAGCAGTAAGTTAGAGTTCCTACTGCTCCATATCCTTGCCAGCATTTGGTACTGTCAGTGTTCTGGACTTCTGCCGTTCTGATAGGTATGATGTGACATGTCATTATTGTTTTAATTTACATTTTCCTGATGACATATGTCGTGGAGCATCTTTCCAAATGCTTATTTGTTACCCATATGTGTCTTCGGTGAGGCCTATTTTTTAATGTCTGTCTTTTTTCTTACAATTGAGTTTTAAGTTCTTTATTTTGGATAACAGTTCTTATCAGATATGGGTTTTTTTTGCAACTATTTTCTCCCAGCCTGTGGCTTATCTTTCCATTCCTTGACAGCAAATTTTGCAAAGCAGAAATCTTTAATTTTTATGAAATTTTTAATTGTCACGAAGTGCAGCTTATTAATTGTTTCTTTCATGGATCATGCTTTTGGTGTTGTATCTCAAATGTCATTACCAAACCCAAGGTCATTATCCAAGATTATCAGATTACCCAAGATTATCAGATCATCAGATTATCTCCCATGTTATCTGCTAGGAGTGTAATAGTTTTTCATTTTACATTTAGACCTGTGTTGCATTTTAAGTTAATTTTTGTGAAGGATGTCAGGTCTATGTCTGGATTCACTGCTTTGCATGTGGCTCTGGTTGTTTCAATACCATTTAAGGTCTGTGCTCAGTCTACTTTATCGAAATCTTACCCTAATTTAAAATATGGAATGTTTCAATATAGTTAAAAATAATTACCAAGCAGGGATTGTCTTCTTGCAAGCCTTCACCATGATCATCCTTTAGTTTGCAAATTATGAAGTTTAATAACATGACATGCGAAGGTGCCAGGCTGGTGTGTCTTTGAATGCTAACAGCTCACTAGAGACCCATAGTCCACCCCAGGCAGAAGAAATTCCTCTAGAAAGACATTTCCTAAACTTGTCTTCAGGACACCTGTGTCTTAGAATGTCAATAAATGTTTTGCGAAAACATAGGATATGCGATTAAAAAAATAACTTACATATTTTTCATAGGTGACATAGTGACATTTTTTTTTAGTCACTTAAAAATTCTTTTAATATTTAATGTAGTTCAAAGACATCTTGAGGATTGTTTTGCTGACAAAAAGGAGTTCAGGATCAACTTATATTGGGGATGTATTTCTTATTTTAATAAAGTCTAAATATCTGATAAAACTAATTTATTTTTATAGCCAAGATGTGAAAATACAATAATATGTGTAAAATCATCTCTCATTAATTTATTCTTACTGTCACTTTGTCTTCATCAAAAAAATCTTATTTGAGGTGCCTAAGTGATTTCTGGTATCTTCTTCAGCAGCTACAGCCACAATTACCTTCCACTGGGATAGGAGTTGTTCCTTCAGCATCTTTTCATCTCTCAGGTATCCCTTGTGCTCCAGAGCCTCCAAAGATCCATGGAACCCTTCCTGTTTGCCCAACATTTAGAAAACACATTCAAATCTTTGTAACAAAGATGCCATGGCAACTATCGAAAATTTAACTACCAATTCCCTCAGTAATATTTATCAAGTAAACATGCTATATGCCCACGGATCAAGTGAATATGCTTTGTTATGCTACACATAATACCAGTACACAATTCAGTACAACTTAAATCTAGTCATAGTCCCTGAGGAGAACTAGTGTTATATACAAATAAATGGGAAGGAAGAGGAAACTGAGAAAAGAGAAAATCAATGTCTTTTGATCAGAGTTTACCAGCTACAATCATAAACTCAGCCAGAAAAACTCTGATCAAGGGATGATGATGAGATGATTCTCATCTTTCCCACACCTTGAGAGCAAGCCCGTTCTACGTACGCACTCTTTCCTCGGAAACTATAGAGAAAAAAAAAAAACAGTTTTTCCTTGAAAAATTTAAAATGTCTTTCCTAGTTCTTCTTTTCTCCTTTACATATTTGAACCCCAAACTATCCCTTCACATGTAAATTAGGTCCCTAATTTGTTGGGGGTAGTCTACTGACTTTGCCTACTGCTTTTCAGTTGAATACCTTGCACATTATGTAGGCATTTCTCCAAGCTGTGGTTGTGCTCTTCCTTGAAAGTCTGCTTCTCCAATAGGAAGGGGTGCCTGAGGGTGTCCTGCGGGAATAGATTTAGTAGAAAAGGACAGATAACGGTTTGAACGAATAATGCAATTTATCAAGATTGTTGTTGCTTCTAGGTTTTGCTGTGGATAAAATTTGAAAGAATATGTTTGGCTCTTAAGACTTTTTTATATCAATAGTTCCAATTAAAATATAGCATTAAATAATTTTAATTAAATTCTTTGATTTTATATTTGTATCTCTTTCCTTTTACACTGGAAATCTTGGTTGTAATAACATTATGTATTATTGTAAATTACTTATATTATTCTATAATTTATATAAAATAGTTTTCTAATATGAAATAATAAAAAAATTAAACTATTGGGTGAAATTTAACACCTTTTTAGAGCTCTGTAACTCTGTATGGAACATATTCCACAAAGGTGGTACCATCCAAGTATCATGCATTATGTAAAGTCAGTAAGAAATAATTATTTTTATACCAATTGGATATGCAGTTAGCTTCATCCATTTCAGTTCACTTTTAATTTTATAAACTTTCTTAAATATTTTAATTATATTTAATGCATATATCATTCTATTAGGCGTTGGCAAATTGTTTCATTGGGGTTGCAGTATTTTGCATTCCCTCCCATCTGTAAAACATGAGGGTGTCAATCTTTCTGTCAGTCTAAACTCATTGGCTTATATTACTAATTTAATGAAAGAATTTTTCAAAAATTTTGGAGTATGAAAATTTCCTATTTCCTCTTTTTTTCAATTGTGCTCTACTCTTAGTTTCTTTTGGACATTTCAGTAAAGATTTGCAAGGGGAGCAAGTTATTCTTGTGGAATCAAAGGCCAATTTTTTCCCCAGTGCCTGACATTTCCTTTTGATGGCCCTGAGTCAAATAGAATAGAAGACCCGTAGTGTTTCTATTACCCAGGGAGAGCTTGGGTACCCATGCAAATACCATACAAGATCAAGTAAATATTTAACAAAGAAATGTGCTTCTCGATAGTTTACATGTATAATTATTTGACATGTTTAATTGCGTTCGGGGTGCCCTTGGTAGGATATAAGTTAGTTAGTAATAAAAGCATTGTAAGTCAGATTGGATGCCTGTGTTCGAAATCAGGAATCTGAATCATTCCTCTTTTCTCAATTAGTCTGGAATGAGATTTCAACCACATTGGGAATTACAAGTGTGAAGAAAACAACAAAAACCTATAACCTGCTATGGACTTCCTCAGTGTTGAAATGAAATGGATCCCAAAATGGAGACTTTGGGATTACCTTTTGTTCCCTTTGCTCTTCATTGTCATTGTTTTCATATTTCCTTATATATGCCCTGCCTCAATATGTATTTTCTATTTGATTTTTTTGAAGTTTTTGTTTTTTGAAAAATCTCATCTATATATTTATAAGTGATCAATCTGCTTATTGCTGCAAACCAGCAAATACTTTCTCCTCTATGTTTCAATTGAACAAATGGCACAAATGATTGAAAATTTACAATATTTTTTAAAAGTCCTGATATCGATAAAGACAAATGCAAAACAAAGTTTCCAAGATATATATTTGTTTGCCTGAATAATTTTTCTAAATTTTTCTTTTTTTTCTTTCTCAATTGTAGAGATTTAGAGTTGCAAGGGACTTTCATGACCTACTATTCCAGAGATTTTATTTAGAGTGAGGAAATCATTTGGCATGGAAGATTCTGCAAAAGTTGTCAGTCTGATTTGCATCAAGGAAGTAGTTCATGGTAGAACAGGGCTTACGCAAATCTCCCAATTTCTTAATTCAGTGCTCTTACCAGGAAATCTTGAGACATTTATTATTTCTGTTGTCACTGTAGCCGTTATAACAATTGCTGTTAAGAGAAAATTAAAAAGTAAAGGATTATTTTACTTGGGTGTTGTGTGGAACCACTTTGAAGTCAGTCACCTTTGCAGACCAGTTTGAGGCCAAGTAGTTGCTTTTGCTGTGATTCAGATGCCTTCCCAGGAATCTTTTGTATGAAAAACTGAGGAACTTCCTTTCAGAGCTTCATTCTAAGAAGGAGGAAAAAAAATATTTTTAGGCTTGGCCCAATTATAAAGCCTCAGCCTCAGCCTTGGCCTGAACATGAAGAGCAATTCTGAATTTAGCAAGGTGCTTGACATGTATGTAGATGAGTCTGTTGGCTTCATCTTATGGATTTATGCTTAATTCTCTGAATACACATAAAGAATTACTCCATTAAAGCTTTATGTGGTATTGAAAAAAACGCAGTTCTTTGGTAGCATTTTACTGGAGGGTTACATTGAGAAATGAAAGCAATTCTCTAACTTTCCATATTGTGAAGGTTTGACAGCTTGAGTCAGCACTGCAGGGGAGAGGTGGTACCCAGAAGTGGCAGAACTTGGCAGCCATGTTTTTGTTACCCAATGAGATTGCTCTGTCAGCAGGAGAAATCAGCGTCTGCTGGGTGTGACTGTATGCAGCCAAAAGAACAGTGATGCTAAATGGGAATGGTTATAATTCAACAGAAAGAAGTGGAAGAAGGTGGCCTAGTACAACGTAAAGTTTGATCAGGTTTGTCAAATCTCCTAGAAACTCCATGAAATATTTAAGGTAGGGCTGG
The DNA here is from genome assembly GCF_022837055.1 of Prionailurus viverrinus. Classification (NCBI taxonomy): domain Eukaryota; kingdom Metazoa; phylum Chordata; class Mammalia; order Carnivora; family Felidae; genus Prionailurus; species Prionailurus viverrinus. The sequence continues at coordinate 35,491,968 of NC_062577.1, forward strand.
AGATAGGGAGGGAATTACTGAAGACTAAATTCCTGCAGTATCCAGAGGGCAAGAATTTTATGGAAATAAGCTAATTTCATATTTTATAAATGCCCAAAGTTCATTCGTATTTTGTAGTAGCCAAAGAGCATGAATGAGATACGAAAAAGGTCTTTCTCCTCTCATTATATAATTACAGCAGGAAATGGAAAGCAGTTATTTTTATGTAATTAGTATAACTAGGGCTTTTGCTAAAAATAACTCAAATTTAACAAAAGAGAGAAGATAAATATACTTTGAGTTCTTTTAGCTTATCTATTCTTTAAAAATGCCAAATTTATTGAGGCAGAATACCTCCTAGCCTTATAACAGAGTTGAGTTTATAAATACATCACATTCCTATTCTTTTCTCTTTTAACCACTCTTTAAATCATTAAAACTTAAACTATTCACATCTTCTATCATGTCGTCTCTGTACATTGATTTCAGTAAAAATAACATTTTAAGAAAAGATTCAGGAAGAAAAGTGGTAAATAAAATAGATAAAATAGTGAAAAAGTATAAAGAAGTGTGCCTGGAGGGTTTTGTTTTTCTTTTTTATGAATGTGAAATAAGAAGGGCAAATTGGTTGCTTAATGTTGGCCAACTATTGCTGTGTAACAAAACACCCCAAACTTTTGCAGCTTAAAAGAATAAAGTCAGGGGCGCCTGGGTGGCGCAGTCGGTTAAGCGTCCGACTTCAGCCAGGTCACGATCTCGCGGTCCGGGAGTTTGAGCCCCGCGTCAGGCTCTGGGCTGATGGCTCGGAGCCTGGAGCCTGTTTCCGATTCTGTGTCTCCCTCTCTCTCTGCCCCTCCCCCGTTCATGCTCTGTCTCTCTCTGTCTCAAAAATAAATAAAACATTGAAAAAAAAATTAAAAAAAAAAAAGAATAAAGTCATCTGGCTCACATTTTCTGGAATCAGGGATCTGACATGGCTTGGCTGGGTTCCTCTTGGTGCTTCTTGGATGCAATTAAGATGTTGAGTCAGCTTCAGTCATGTTGAGTTTGACTACAGGAGGATCCACTTGCAAGTTCACTCAAGTGGCTATTGGCAGGCCTCAGTCCCTTGCCACAGGGACCTTTCCATGAGACTGTTTCATGATATGGCATAGTTTTTCCCACAGGGAATGATTCAGGAGGAAGCAAAAGAGAGCAACCAAGATGGAAACCACATTTTTTTTTGTAACCTAATCTTGGAAGTGACTCCATCACCTACACCACATTTAATTCATTAGAATTAAGTCTCTAGGTCCAACCCACACTCAAGAGGAGGTTTTGTGTATGTTTATACACAAGAGTGTAAATACCAGTTGATGAGGATCCTTGGGGCCCATTTTTAGAAGCTGCCAACCACAGTCTCTAAGACAGGGAAGTGGTTGGATCAGGGGTTAAGCATTATGTTGATGAATAATTGGGCAGCTTGAGATCTGGGTGCCCTAATTATCCTTTCCCCTCACACTATCACTTTCTTTCATTGTTGAAATCATCCAGATTTACCAGAACCCTCTCTTTTAAGTTGTCATCTCTGTTGTAGACAATGATGACTTCTTCCCAGGTAGTCATAAGCAGTGACTTGCTCATGAATTTGCTCAATTAGGAAACACTTCAGTTCATCTTTCACATTGTAACTAGTGGGTTTTTTTGAAACACAAATCAGATCATCCACTACCCTCTAATCCCCACTCCTACCCTTGTTTTAAATCCTTCAGTAGACTCCTATTGCTCTTAAGACAGTAGACCAAGATTTTTAACATGGCTTATCCATCCTATATGGCCTTTCCATACCCAACCTCCTCAGCCTCAAGTGACAGCAGTTTCCCTGCAGTCACATAATACTGGCCCCTAACCTTTCTTTGAACTGTCCTTCTTATCCCACAATTGATGTCTGCACATGTTATTCCCTCTGCCTGGGATGCTCTGTCTTCCTTCCCTGACCCCCTATCTCTAACTCCTTTACCAATTATCTTTTACATCTGTAAATGGAAATTTTTCCACTAAAGCAGCACTTTTCTGAAAAACACCAAAATTAAATTTAATCATAACTAGCTCAAACCAGCTGAAGCTTGTAAAAACCATAAACCCTGAATTACCTTGGTATACCAAACCCTTACTTGACCTGAGGACCCATTACTGACCAACAAACTATGACAATTTTTCTTACCCAACATGGGTATAGACCTTGGATTCATTCATCTTATCCAGAGAGCTAGTTTTCAAGCCTTACTTGGCCCATCACCAAGAATACCACTCTCTAGCACTTAAAAACCTGCAACTTTTCTGTGTTGGTGAATGACCTAGTGAATTTCTTCACTGGTAAGTGTTGCCTTATGTTGTAAGTTAAATAAGATGCAACTTTGATCTTTTTTTATTTTTGTCTTTTTTTTTTAAGTTCTGGTGGTCTTCCTTTTATTCTCTAGCCCTTTCCTTTAGAGCCCTCTAAATATGCAACTATGTGATGAGTATCTTTCTCTGCCACTAGACTTCAGGTTCCTAGGAAGTAATTGTGCTTATTGTGGTATCCCCCAGCACTTAGCAAAATGTTAGTAAATAATTAGGCTCTCAACACATATTTGTTTAGTGGATGAGTAAATAACTTACATTTTATGACCTTATATTCTAAACCAAGAAAGTACATATTACGAACTTCTTTCTTTCTTTTTTTTTTTTTTAATTAGTTGTCCAGGTCTTAAATTTTCAAGCAACAACTGGCTTTTTTTTAATTTAATAAAGTCACATCTATCATAACTGCTTGTTAGTTTGTGTTTACCAGTTGCAAAAGGCATGTAATGATGTGGAGAAGGTGATCTCTCTTCCCCTTCCTTCTGCCATTACCAATAATGTGCTTGGCCAGCTGTGAGGTGCTGTCCATGTGTACAGAAATTCCTTTCTGAAAAGCACAGGTGATCATATTACACCCTGAAGCCTGAGATCTGATTACTCTTATTATAGTAGCCTGAAAAGTTACAAATGTCATTAGTAGTCATTAAATTACTCAACTTGGCTTTCTAAAAGGAGCTCTGGTATTTGACTCAGAGATCTCTTATGACTGTAAATTCCACATTTTGACCATGCGTTTTCACGGGGCTGCATATTCTTTGACAGATCCTATCTATTATTGCTCTGAAAGTGACTCTCAGTAATGAAAGTAGAACCTGAACCCAAGAATTCTAATGGAAATTCATGGAAATACAAGTCTTGGAATTAAGTGTGTGTGAGTATTGGCATGCCCAAATTGTCTTCTCCACCCCTTCTACTACTCCCTTCTTTTTTGCTGTGTTCAAGCAATTTAATTCTGCATCTAATTTTAATCTGTAAACCATATCCCTTCCTGCAGCTGTAAAGCATGTGTTAGCACTTAACCAGCAGGAGGGGGTTGCCTAAGGTAAGAGGATTGATAGCATAGACCAGGCATCTTAAAAATGGCTTTGTGTGATTTGGCACCACTAAGGCTTTGCGTGCATGGGTCCAATCTGTCCGGGGTTGAGAGAGATGCAGGCAGTGAATATAGTGGAATCTTTTATTCTTATTACTTGGTGTTGATTTTTCAGGAAAATTGGCATAGGGAGGGGTGGTTTAAAGAAGTCTGAAGGCATTTACAATTGCTTTCTTAGAAGGAGAAGGAACAATAAGTGAGTTTGTCTAAAAAGGATGGGGAATGACTTGGAAAATGTGATAAAGACCTGTTAAAATCGTACTGAATTGTGATGGCATTGTGTAAAGTAAAAGAAAGGATTCGTAAAATACAAATTTGGCTGCTAAACAAATGCAATCTCTTCTTACTAGACTGTAATTTATAGTCTGAGAAATTAAGAAAAAGAAAAGTTTATACACCCAGGAGCTATTTTTACCTGAAGGTCAAGGGGAAAGTTAGCACCTATAATAACAATCATATATAGCTAAAATAACCCTTGAAAATCCTTAAACTATGTGTAAAGTTCAAACCATGCATGATCATTTGTGATCATTAGTGGAGAAAAATTAACATCATCCCCAAGACTTCTCCACCATTTTCTCTACCATTTTCTTACTTGCTTTATCTCTTCAGATTTATTTGTATTTATTGTTTAATATAAGGAATACAATCCATCAATGGTGGAGTCCTGAGGATAAATACTGTATTTCATTGACTCCAAGATGCATCTTTTTCTTTTTTTTATTTTTATGTATCTGAAAATACATAAGATGCATGAGATGATCGATTGCATTTGAAGATTATAACAGTCAGGGTTTGTTCCTTCCTTCGTTCTTTTTTCTGATATACTTATAAATTTGTGAGTGCATTCCTTTATTGTTTCTCACCCTCCACCAAAATGCAGGTTTCTGAGAACAGAGGCTTGTTCTCTGTTATATCTCCAGTGTCTAGAATAGTTTCTGGCATAGAGAAGGCACTTAAATCCTCATCGGAAGAGTGAATGTAGCAGGTATTCTATTAGCTTTGTTTTCTTCTCATCCTGCTCTCTCCTAGAATCTTCTGTCCTCTTACTCCAATCTGGACCAGCAGCCCTCTAGGCCTGCAGGCCCACCTTTCCAGTCTTCTGTTTCCTGTCTCTAAAGCTTTTCTTTTTCTTGGTTTAGTTCCTCCTTTCGGTGGATCACAATTTATACATTGTAAAAATTTTGAGTTACTCTTCTAATTGCTATTGCTATGTTACAAACCACCTCCAAAAGTAGTGGCATTATGCTGCAACATCCGTTTATTATCTCTTGTTTTCTGTAAGATAAGAATTTAGGAAAAACTCAGCTGGGCACTTTTTGCCTGGGGTCTCTCACTGAAGTTGCATTTCTCACTGAAGTTGCATTGATTGGGGTTGGAACCACTGGAGGTTTCTAGTCGCTGGGTGCTGATCAGGCATCTCTCTGTGTATTTTTAGGGCCTGTGTGTTTGGTCTCTTTATGTGCTCTAGTTTGATCTTCTTCACAGCATGATACCCTCAGGGCAATTGGACTGCTTACAAAGAGGCTGGTTTATACTATGTATCATTATTTGTCCCTCTACTTAATGATAGTTTTATGAGTATAGAATTCTGGAATGGATCACTTTTCTTTAAGGTTTTAAGAACAATTTTCCACTGTTTTCTGACTTTCAGTATTGTTGTTGAGAAGTTTGATGTCACTTAAATTCCAGATCCCTATATGTCCGCTAATTTTTCTCTGGCAGACTTAAGAATGTTTGCTTTATCCTCCGTTTTCTGAATTTTCATTTGAATCAGGGAATAGCTTTAATACACTAATTGAAATCTTCCTTAAATTTTAGGTTCTACTCAATTTTATGTCCTGATAACTGGATTCTCTGCATTATTTTATTAATCTTGTTAGAATCATCTGTCTTACTTCATTTAGGTTTCTGCAACAAAATACAAATACTGAGTTGCTTATAAACAACAGAAATTTATTTCTCACGGTTTTGGAGCCTGGGAAGTCCAAGATCAAGGTGCCAGCAGGGTTCTTTCTGATCAGAGCCTTCTTCCTAGTTCAAGTCAGTGCTTTCTTATTGTGTCCTTACATGATGAAAGAAGTTAGGGCATTCCATAAGGTTTCTCTTTTCTTTTCTTTTCTTTTCTTTTCTTTTCTTTTTTTCTTTTCTTTTCTCTCCCTCTCCCCTCCTCTCCTCTCTTCTCCTCTCCTCTCTCCTCCTCTCCTCTCTTCATCTCTCCTCTCCTCATCTCTCCTCTCCTCCCTTCCCCTCCTCTCCTTGCTTCTCCTCTTTTCTCCTCTTTTTCTTTTCTTTTTCTTCTTTTTCTTATCTATTCTCTTTCTTTCTTCCCCTTCTTATTACTTTAGATAATGATAGCTTGTCTTGTCATTAATCGTCTATTAGATTGGAAGAAACATAATAGTTAAATTCATATGTGGTAAATACATAAGTAAAATGTTAAGACTCCATTCCAGAGGCTACAAATAAATGTTGCTTCTGTATATAGTTTTCTGGAAAAAAAAACTACTTTTTCAAAGAGACTCAACTTTGACTCACAGCATCTAGTCTGAAGTATTATATTTTATGAGTCAGTCATTGCAAATACTGCTTGCTGAGTAGTCGTGTTTATGACTCATTCATTCAACTAATATTTATAGAGCTCTTATTATGTGTTTGACATTGCTCTCGGTGCCAGATTGGAGCACCAAACAAAATAGGTTAAGGCTCTGACTTATGGGGATTGTTTTCTCTGATGAACAAGAAAAGCCAGATCTTAAATCACTTAAATTACAGTATCTTTCCAAATATGGCGTCTGGGAGTATATACCTTGTTCTCAGATCATGTCTTTGTATTTTATGTAAATCCCAACAAAAATTAATTTTGGCCAAGCTGTCATTTTCAAAGGCATACACTATTCCTTCTCAGAAATAGTTATTCATTGAAGGCTAGATTCTCAAAATTTGAATTTAAACTGGGTGTATAGTTTAGAGTCATCCCTCAACTAGTTCTGTGACAGCAGTCATATGACTTACTGTCTCGTCCCCATCTTCCAAATAGTATTTCCTTCCTCAAATTGTTCTTATGAAGATTAAAGGACACAGTATACCTAGATCATTGTGTAAATTCACTCAAGTAAGTGATAATTGTATTTAACTGTATTTATTTTTTGCAATTGACCAAGACCTACTGTCTTTTAGGACAATAAAGGCATATGTGTTATCAGCTTCAAACAAAACAAAATAAAACAAAACAAAAAAATAACAAAGCAAACAATAACAAAGCAAAACAAGGAGAAGAAAAGATGTAATGCATTTGGAGAGAAGGAAAGATGATCAAAATTTCAACACTGAAATAAATAAAAATGATAAGTGTAATACATAGGATAGAGTTTACTGTTATTACTTACTCCTACTATTACTATTTGTTAAATGGCAGGAATTATGCTAAAGTCATTACATGAATAATTTTATTTACCCTCGAAACAACACTATCAGGTAAAAAAAATACTATACCAACTATACAGCTGAGAAAATTGAGAATTAGGAAAGCTAATTTCCTCATGGTTTCTCCTTGAGTAAGCTGGGATTGAATGCTCAGTCTGAGTTTTACTTAATTATAAGCAGACTCTCCACTCATTGAACCAGCTTTGGTTTATTATTACTTCCTGTCATATTCCTATCATAATTCATTGCTCCATTCTCTACTGCTGGGCATACAGCATTATTACATTTCTAAAAATAATGTTGCTTTGTATATCTTCATATGTACATACATTAAAGAGAATCCTGGAAATATAATTATTGATTCAAAGTTAAAAACATTTTCCAATGCTTGATAAATAATGCCAAATTGTTTCCATAAAGCTGGCATCAGTCCACACTCGCATGAGTAATGCTTGGTTCAGGAGGCAAAGAATAAATATCAGCATTAGCTAACACATAAAGTAGGGTTATTTCAAGGCTTCAGTCGTTTTATAGACATCCAAAAGCCACTAAAAACCATCAGAGACAGCTGGGAAAATGAGGTTAGACCTGGGACTTTGTGGACTGATGTTGCTCTATCTTCCAGGGAACGGCACAACATCTCATACCTTTTATTGTTGCTCTTCATTGATCACTTTCTCCTTCTGACTTGTGGACCTATAAGCAGGGTAAAAGGTCAGTCCACCCCATATCGTTGTGACATTATGTATCTTGTACACACCTATTAACCCTTGACTGATTTAGTATATTTTAGCTCAAACTAAAGAAAAAAATGGCATAAAAGTTTCTGCAAAGCCTATGAATTGGTTTCTGTTGGGACAGGTAAATACCCCTGGTCCAATGAGGCATTGCTGGGGAGATTACATGTTTAAAAGAGGCAGTAAGAACAAGCTTGGAAGTATCAGGAGAAACCAAGATAATCATATTTAGGATATGAGAACATTCATTTCAGCATGAATAGCTTGTGTCATTTTCTTTATCAATTAGCTTTACTAAAGATAAGTTACTTCTGAGTATTTCAAGTTTGAATTTTTAATTGTAAAGTTTTACATAATGCTTGTAAAATTTATTTCACCCATTTGCATTTCTTCTGTGACTTCTCTGTCCAGATCTGTTGTTCACTTATCTCTTGAGGTGTTAATTTTTCCTTCATTGTTTTTTCTATATTAAGAATATTTTTAAAAATTTATATTTTAAGCATATTATTCATTTGTCTTGTTTATTGATTATATTCTTTTGCATTTGGGCATTTGTCTTTTAGTGTACTTTTTGACATGCTACATACAGATTGAAGATTAAGATCTTCCCATAATTTTTTTCTTTTTGCTTTATGTTAATATTGAAGAAGTTCTTCACCATTTCACTATTAGTAAATGTTCAACCGCATTTAATTTAGACACACTTTTACAATTTCAATTAATTCCTTAATTTTCTGAACTAAACCTTGAGAGACTGTGTGAAATTCCAGGTAAGATTTCATTTTCTCCCTACTTAGCTAATATTCACGTTTTTTTCCCATCAGAAAAATCCATCTATTAAACATATGAGAAAACTTTATTTAGAGAACAGTTAAAGAGTTCCACAACATAATCAAGTTTTTAATTAAAAAAGTACTGTGGAGAAAATACTGAACAGATGTTTGACTGTAGACAAGAATTAGTTAGGACACTATTAGAATGGTCCAAGGAAGAAGTATGAGTTTCTAAACTATGTAGTAGAAGTACACAGAAAAACTGGAATCTTAGCAGGATAATAAGAAATGAGCATTTTAAGACATTGTGATTATATGTGCAGACGAGAACAAAAAGGAAAAGGCATGAGATGCAATGATATACAGATTGCTGGCTATTAAGTAGAGGAAGGGTGTTTTTATCCCTTGGGGAAAAGATGATGAGTTTTCTGTGGTCATGGATGGTTCTGTGTCTATGGGAAGAGCAGAAGACAATTAGATATGCAGATTTGGAATATCTAGACAGGAGATAAAGATTTGAGCATCAGCACCTCTAAGTAGATATAAACATCATGCATGTGCTGAGATTCCTTCAAAGACTGTGAAGCATGAGAAGAGAAGAAACTCTGAACAATAACAAGGGAACATAATGGTAGACTAAGCAAACTAAGATAGGCCTCTAAAAAAGAAAAAAGGACATCACTTTTATAAAGACAGAAAGAAATTCAAATGAGAATAGGGTCACAAAAGTCAATGGAGATTGGAGCTTAAAAAAGGAGGAAGTGTCAGTAGTGACAGACATCAGAGGGAGTCTAAGCAGGAAAGAAGGTTTGTGTTTGGCAATATGGAGATTACTGATGATTTGGTCAAGAGCAGTTTCAGTAGAATAATATCATACACAAGTGGGAGAGATGAATGGGAGAAGAAGACAAATTACAGAGAGTTGAGGTGAAAATAGGAAGCCAACAACTTTAGACAGTCCTGTACACTATTTTCAAAGTCTCAGCTTTAAAGAGGAGGAAACAAATGGGATAAAGCAAGCACAGAGAAGATTTTTCTTAAACTTCTTTTGATTTTTGTTTGAAAAAAGAGAAAACTAAAACTTGTCACATGTTAAATGGAAAGCGCCAATACAATGAATGAGGAGAGGGATACCATGGAGGAAGGCAGGTACTGAACCAAGCAGGAGGAAGTAAGATAACTATGGGGCAGAAGCCTATAGGTTTGTAAACTGTGACTGAGGAATTGTAGGGAGTAATTAGATGGACACTAAAGCTACTCAGTGAAAACCAGAAGTGAGTTCATTTGTTGGAAATGGAATGGAGGAGAGAAGCAGTTGATGAAGGAGGCAGACATTTGGGCTGACAATGGGGGAGTGGGGTGGGAGGTTGCTAGGTCAGAGTTGGGGGACCAAGGAATTTGGAAGCCCATGAATATGTACTAACACACATCCATATATGATTATGGGAATTTTTTTTCCCAGCAACACTAAAACTGAAAAGACAGTTGTAGATAAGACAGTGAGAAACTAGACTGGCAGGAAATGATAGGAAGAGAGTGAGGTATCACAGTTTCAATCTTGGATGTGGTGAAATATTTTATGGTCATGATGAGATCTGGAGCAGGGTCCCAGGAATGGGTTTCTGCAATGAGACGTGATGGAAAATAGAATTGAAAAGGGTAAGGGATGAAACAAATAATGTATCTGACAGATTTTAAAATATGAGTATTCAAGCCTTCCAAATATTCCAAATGTAGGCACTCTCGAAGTATTTATATTATTATAATTACTATGATTGCAAATAACATAATATTATTTCGAAATATTTTGTAAGTTTATTTATTTATTTTGAGAGAGAGAGAGAGAGAGAGAGAATGAGCAAGCAGGGGAGGGGCAGAGAGAGGGAGGGAGAGAGAGAGTCCCAAGCAGGATCCACACTGTCAGCACAGAGCTCAAGGCGGGGCTCTCATTCACAAACGGTGAGATCACGACCTGAGCTGAAACCAAGAGTTGGATGCTTAACCAAGCACCCCAATAATTGTTATTTCAAATGATAATCTCACCACTGCCATGGTAGAATTGAATGACATTTGTTCAATACAAAAACATACAGCCAAACTAGTTCAGAAAAACCATGACATCCAGAGTCTTTTTGTGGAAACGTCAGATGAGTAATACGAAGCAATTCATAGTCCCCAGTTGTAAGTCTAATAATACAGGTAAGCAGTTTGGAAGGCAAAACACAGACAAGTCGTTAAAGTTTTATCTTAAAGTTAGATTTAATTAGACACAGAAATCTACCATATGACTAGCACAAGTATTCTGATAGTTACATAGTTATTCATGCATTTTCCCCCTCCTTGACAAATCCATAACAAGAGAAAGGATTGTTTGAGTCAGTCCCCATCCAGAGCAGCAGAAATATAAAATTACCTGGCGTTTCTGTCCTCATCTGACCAGGACATCTAATAAAAGATAGAATGATATTTTTAAGGGCATGGGTGGCAGATGCCATGGGTGCTGATGTGCTTCTTCCTGTCTTCTTTTCCACCCACACCTCGACAGTAGGAAGGTGTGCTAACTTGTATGGTTATCGTCTAGATTCCACGAATAAAATGGGTTACCTTTTTTTAAAAAGTGCTGTTTGTACCATTCAGAAATGTAGCGAAGCATCATTCTCGTTTAACCAGTGCCTTTTTCATTTAAATCTGACCAGATGGTAAAAACTGAATACATAAGCCTGAAAGTGCTGCAGATTGGAAAAGTTAAAGAAAAACATTACTACGTTCAACACGTCTTTCAAAGATGAAAGATCCCTTGATTGTGCTGGCAAAAAGCGGGGCCACAGTTGCATTCATTGTTCAGTGAGCTTGTCCACACAGTTCAACCCACCGACAGCAATGAATGTTGATTGTGACCTTTTAAAAAATAATCTCTGCGCGGGGAAGAGAACATCCTGGTCTGTCCTGCTTTGGTTTCCTGTCTTCAGCAGACGCTGACGGCCATGGCGTAGTAGATGATGGTTAGCCATAGGGTACAATCAACGGTCGATGGTTTTGATTTTAATTCCAAACTCACCGACAGCGTTGAATGTTCACTGAAGCAACCTCAACCCCGAATCCTGCTGACTTTATAGTGTCTATAAGTGTCTGAAGGGGGTGGGAGACAGAAACAATAGAGTAACTTGAGTCATACATTTTATGCATTTTAAGCCATTTTTTAAAAATCTGCAAGAAGAATGGGATTCTTCCAACCAAGAGTTTGGCAAACCTCCACATCACAGTGTGTGAGAGGAAAGGATCTGTTTCATTGAGCTAAAAAAAAAATGCCTATCTTGGCTTAGTTCCAGAGAAATTATCTCACTCTTAATGACAGTGAGAATTTGTTATTCAAAGTAGCTTGAAGTATCAAATCAAAACAATATCTTATAATTTAAATATTGCTATGCTTATAGTATCATGTTTACACATGAAGTATTTAGGTTACATAGATTTAACCAAATTTTCTTAAATTTCCAAAAATCACATTAATGTTAGATTAATGTTAGAGTTATCCTTTTTTCTGTAATATTTTTTTTCTAAAATACGGTTACAAAACTCACTGCAATTTCTTAAAAATACTTATTTAGAAACTACCGAGCAAAAAATAAGTGAAGAGACCAGCTCAACACATTTTTCTTAGCTTATGGCACAAAACTACATTAAAACTGTGAAAGGTGAAACCATCCAGGTCTGCTCCAACACCATTCATTTCTAATTACTTAGGAGATGGAAATCCTAACACCTTCGTTTGGCTCTTTTCGTATTCCCTTTATCTAAGAGTGCTTTGTGACTTATGCTTATTTTTAAATTATTGCAAACCCGGTAGAATACATTTTTAGAATCACTTTCAATAGTTTTCTGTCATCAATTTAAAAAAAAAAGTCGCTTTGGATGTATCAAAACCAAGATAGAAATCACTTCATGCACTTAACTGGCACCCCGTGTGGTTACAAATATCTGTGGGTGAGACGCCCCACCACAACTTGGAATACTGCTTTGAAGATGACTACGGTCTGTTCAACCAAGGCAATTGCTCCTGAAATGTAAGTGAGGGATCTACTCTGAATGATTATACATTCTAATATTTCACTCACGTAGAACATTTTATAGCCACAGATTGTTTAATGCCTTCTAGATAAAATGTTTATGTGGAAACTGATTTTTTAGGGGAAGAGGGATTAGTGATCTACTGGGAATATGTACTGAGGTCACAATGTTAAAATATAAAGCAGTGATTAATTTGAACTTTGGCAATGTTTAATTCTTTTGAAATAACCAAATTTTTCCTACAGAATAAAACTTTTTAGGAGAATGCTTTATCAGTAAGTATTTCTGTGTTGCTGCTGGAAAGAGTATTGTGAAGGGATTGGGGATTCATTTGTTTGCATTATCAATGACAACTGAAGGCATATCACTCCTGTTCTGTTGCCTGTGTATTGTGATATTAGTGTGAGGTCAACATACAACCATTTTCAGTCATGCCTATCCCTCTCTTGCTACATCTGCTAATATTTGTATAATAGGGATTCTATGATAAAAGACTCTAAATTTTGTATTTTGCATTAACACAAAATACGTGTTGGGCTTACGCAAAACTCTAAGGCAGTTAAAATTACTTGTGATGCATTGCTATGTTTTTATTTGTTTTCTAAAATATTTTCCCATAAGTACCTTACATAATACAATTAGCTTAAACTTAAGATTTCTAACTATAAAAATGATTCGCTTATAACAATAAGAAATTGCATTAGATATCTTGTCATACACACATAAAATAGCAATGATAAGTACAGTGATTAATTTCTTCTTTCCCTAAGATAAATTAGATGCATGCTTCATATGGTTATAGTTTGCGGAAAGTACAATTTCATCTATGAGCTGTGTAAATGTTTCAAGACTGGAAATACAATGTCTGTGTTCTTGCTTGCAGGTTCCCTACTGTCAGGCAAGAGAATAAATTTTAGGGTCCTACAGTTTAGATTATTTTTGTGCCATATGGAAAAAGTGTTCTACTTGCTGGTCAACTTAATTTTCTGCTAATTCACGTGTGCTTCTAATTATTATCTCATGTCTTCTAATTCTCCGTCTTCCACATCTTTATTTTCATGACTTAAACCTTGGCTCTAAAACAGTGGTCTTTAAAATAGTGAGATTCAACAGCACCAAAATTTTACATTTTCTGGAAGAAAATGGGCAGTGTCATTTGTTTTTAGAACACTTTGTTCATAATTCCTGGATTCTAAGTTGATGGTAGCAATCTGCATTCTTGCATAGTTTTCCTTGAATGAAAGGAGACACAGCATTAGGTCACTTATGGATCAATATATTTCTACCCATCTTCTCATGATTTTGGAGGGCTGTGTGGACAGAATAAGACCAACTTGCACAAGGCCAGATTTATTTTAGCCTTTATTTCTCATCTGGAGGCCTGTGAGAACATTAAAAATTTCAGTTTTGCTTGAGGTTAGGAGGTCATAAATAAACCAAAGCAATTTCTTTGCTTTGAGCAAGAGGGTCACAGAATACATGAAATACCACTTTTAAACACAGCAAACCCTAACATGAATTGACAGAGGAACAGGAAGAAGTAGTGTGATGTGCCTCAGTAAAAGGCCATAGGGATTTGGGATGCTGAAGTTGTCTGTTTTAAGAATAGATTATATATCTTGTCTGATGACCTGTATTTAATTTAAGTGACTGCCTCTGCCAGTCCTTCCAGAGGGCAAGTGTGTGAAATAGAGCATCTCACTGTCAGCCTCCAGTCCTTTCCTCTGCCCGATGCCTTGACCTAAATTGAGCATGTGGGCATTGATCTGGACAAATGAAAGAGAATGAGATTTTTGCTACCACACGAGTTTTATTAATTCTCGTTGGTTTGAACATTTTAGGGACCGCATAGAGCCATGAATAGATTCATATTTTAATCAGTTGTATTTTCTGTCTATGGAAACGAATCTTTTCAAAACGTAACAAGTGAAAATGTTGCATTAGAAAAATAGCCATTGCAGTTCCCTCCCGGTTCCCCTTGAAGAAAATAACACTATTTCTGACACCCATAACGAATGAGATGTCAGTTTATGTGTTATTTTGCAGGGGGCTGGGGGCTAGATTCCTTTTCCGTGTTCTTATCCTTTTTCTTGGAAGATTTCTTTCTCTATTCAGGATACGAAATCTCATAAAATGCTTTAGCACTCATGTTTTCACCTTACCAATTATACAGGTAAAGTGCCTGTTGCAGAAATGCTCATTCTTGGTAATTATAATTGCAATTGTTGGGACTTCTGGTGACTTTGGCAGAAAGAGTGAAAGCATCAAAGAGGTCAGAAACTGACTCAATGCACAGAGAGCCAAGTTGAATACTTGGACCTGGTTCTTCCCTGAGAAAGCAGAAAACTCAGGGCAAGTCAAGCCAGAACTTGGCTCAGATTAAACATCTTTACTACTGAAATACTGACACCCCAGAGGGGCCTATAATTCTGTTTTCCAACAGCTTTCTAATTTTTTAAAGAGGATTGATGTCTACTTTCCTGATAGCCCTTACCCCCGGTGGCAGCAAAGGGCCTGAACATTTCTGGTTTTCCTTCCCCCCGAAAAACTGGAAATAATTCGACACTACTACTCACTTTGTAAAATGTCTTATGAATTTGCTTTGGAGAAAAGAAACATTTCCAGCACAACCTTTGTACTATTTGGCAATGTTACTAACAATTGAATAAAAAATGATTGCCTTTTAATATACATATTAACCGGATTTATATATAAGTAACCCATATAGTATGTATGTTCCAAAATAAACTGTGAATGATTTTAAAATATTTTTCACAGACAAATCAGTCCAACTAACACTTATTGAGCCCTTATAATTTTATAAGAAAATTTTATTTTCTGGGAAGATTTGGAAATCTATAGACTAGCCATCTTTGTGGTATTTGTTCTTGGAAGTGTTCATACATAAATATTGTGTGTTTATTTAAAGACTATATACTATCTCAAACCAAAGTTTAATCTAGAAAAGAAGGTTAAAAAAAAGAATCCGCATAACTCCAACACGAATGTCACTTTTAATAAAAGTCTAAAATTAGTGATATTTTTCGCGTTTCTTACTTATACTAACCATTTATTATCACAAGCTGGATTAAAACTTTTTTCTTGTTGCTTTTGCAGAGAATGTATACGAACTATGTTTATATATCTATAAAGGCTTGCCATGTATGTGAATTGCAGCAGTTTGAAAGACATACTTTATTGGACGGCACAGTATGATAATCAAAAAGCAAAAGAATCGGGTCAATGGACTGGGATTTGCCCCTCACTGGGTTTGGTTACATAATTCTCCGAGCTTTAATTTCCTACATAAAATCTAGATAATAAAGTCATCCTCACTACACTAGTTTATTTACAAATAGTCTTTTATAATAGATATTCTGCAAAGGGTAGCATAACATTCCTTTTTAGTTAAGGGATAGAGATTTCTATCTAGGTCTTCTAAGATTCTAATGCTTCTTCCCCTTAAAAACAGCTGCTTTCCCACTTCTAAGATGAAAAAGAGAGAAATGTTAGATTTCTTAATAGCCTCAAGATATATGATTTAAAAAAAACCAGCATAATAACATTCCCAGTAAGATCAGCATTCTCTGTGTTACTTCCTTACCTCGTAGGTTAGTTTTAAAGAGGATTGATGTCTACTTTAAAAGTGACAATTAATCGTAAGCTCTCCTGAAGTTGGGAACCCTTGACTAACCTAATGCATCCCTGTCTTAATCTCCAACATGAGCATGGTGTGGGGACTACAGCGTATTCAGGACGATTTTTCATCTTTCAATATAGTTTCTTGTTTTTGAGCTGATGTCCTAAATTATTTTAAATTAAATAAGTATGTAATTGGCTATGCATAGAATCAGATTTGTGTTTAAGTATTACTGTATCTTTAAACATTCATCAAATCTTCATATTTTGTAATGTTTGAAGGTTTGTCTATGGAAAAATAGTTCAGTATTTCTTTGCTATGAAATTTATCCTTCTTTCTGAAGCAAATGAAAAAAAGAAAAGAAAATATATACATTACTACATTTTTCCAAAACTCGTGGGCATATTTTGTAATTAAATTATATTGGGCTTTTAAACTATCCCTTTATGAGTAATTAATTATGTAAATAAACAATTTACCGGAGAATGTCTTTTTTTTTTTTTGACTAGAATAAAACCTCTTTTTTATAGTAAAGGCACAATGATAACGTGAAATTTGGAGTGAACTGAATAAAATGAAAAATTCAAGTTGTAGGTGAAACTAAACTTTTTTTTCATAATGAAGATTCATCGTGACAACAGGATAACCATCATGACTGTCACAAACTGTGTCAACGCCATGGTCAGCAGTGTTTATTTTTGGCAAGGAAATATAGTGCCCTTGATCTAAGACTTGCAGGAATGGCTGATTAATCCCTCGGTTTGTAAAGAATGGACATATTGACTGATATTTAAAATAATTTGAGAATTAACCCCCAGTAAACATACCATGTTAGTTGTATAACTAACAACTTATAAATACAACTTATCTTAGCATGCTGATATTATTAATCATGTAAATTAATTGTGGAAAATTAAGAGTAACGCATGTATTACAGAAAATAAATATTTTTCTAGGAAAAACATATCTGTTTTTGAAAAGAGGCAGACCTCTTGCTTAAAATTTGTCAGTGGAGGAGACCAGAGATGCATAATCCCCCCAAAATGCCAGGCTTTTTTATTTTTCATGTGAAACAATCAAATATTAATTTGTGATTTATCTTGTTACATTATACATGAATGATTACAATAATATTTTTTGAATATTGGTAACATCTTTAGAATTGTCTAGGTTCCTTTCAAAATTCAGCTTACAATTTAAATTCTTTCAAGCTTTTTGACTTCATTCCCCACTAACTTTGTTATTAAAATACCTTACTATTTTTGGAGGATATTGTGAAGGTATTTCTGGCTTCATAAATTATACAGGCATCTGTTCTTTCAATCAACAGGATACCAAATGTTTTTTACATCAATCTGTGTGAAACAATGTATATAATACCATTTTATTTCCCATGAGTTTTTAGTAAACACTGACTTGGTAGTAAAAAAATAAAAATGTTTGAATGATTAGATAGTAGAAGGGGGAGGAAATATTGTAAACTAGAAATGTATTACAAAGTACAATCTGAGAAAATTGAAAAAAAAGAAAACAGAACAAAAGTACAGTGGAATAAATAGAATAAATATAGAAAATTAAAAAAAGAATTTATGGTCTAACTGTAGCTATAATACCTTTCTAGGTTTCTGTTCTACATAGAGATTTAAAAATTAATGAGATTAGCAGAATTTGACAATTTTAACTACAAAGCTGCATCTCTAATAAAAGTTTATTTCTTATGGCTCCTATATTATGTAAAATACTATATTTGGAAAATATAGAAGATTCTAAAAATTTCTGGTATTGAGTTCTGATATGCATTACATGGATTTTGTTTTACCCCATCAAAACCACCTTTATAAGAATTTATCCTTTAAGAATGAATAATCTAAAGTAAAATTGGATGTGTAAGAACCTTACCAAATATAACCAGCAGGTTGCTATGTTCTCTCCACAGGTGACTTTTGGGCTGAGAAAGGATTCCGGCCAAAAGTCAAGAGTCCCTTACAGTTAAGTATCAGATTGCTCAATAAATCTTATGAAAATGAAATGCTTCAGCACAAGTTATTCATCACATATATGCCATATGACATATTTGGATTAATTGTCTAAAGGATTTATGCATTGATGTGAACCCTGAAAAATGACCTTGTCAAGACCTGAGATTCTGTGATTTTTAGAGTTTTTACTCTATTTTTTAATTTTTCTTAGTCAAAGAGAACAATTCCTATAGGGCTTAATTAACATTTCCTCCACTCTACATTTTAAAAGAATAAACAGATAAAACTCCAATATTCAGTTAAAACTTCACAGTATTTTTCTCTCCTAGGAAATATTAACAGATTAGTTTGTTTCTTGAACAATAGGACCACATGGCAACTCAATCACTGAAATCATAACTAAGAGAGAAAAGACAAAACCTCTTTCAGAATTGCTTTATGTTTGTATCAATGTAAGAATCTTCCTTATTAAAAATGTAGCAATAATCCAGATATGTAGATAAGTTTATATTACTAATTATATTCTTTATAACTATTTATTCTTCAAAAAAGTCACATGGAAATTATTATATGTTAAAATACATTTTGAGATTGAGAGAGAGAGAGATGAGAAAGTGACCTCATGGTAAGAAAGTTTCCTTCCATCCTAATCTTCCAATCTTCACTTTGGGGCTGCTTTCGTTTTATATTTACATATTTGCAGAAAATTGAATGGCTTAAATTTGCAGAAAAGTACCATGAAATATATGAAAGGCTATCAGAAATGGAAGTAAGCCATCTTTGATGTTATTAGGTTAGTGGAAAATTGTGATTTGATTTAAGCTATCTTTATGAATTTGCAACTCGGAGAAGACACCCTCCCACCACCACTAATCCTGCTATCAAACTCTTAGTTTCTGGTAAAGATATGATATAATTGTAGTATACTTTTTGAAATTATTCTTTTTGGACTTAATTTATGAGCAACGTCTCTCCTGTATTAATCATAAATGGTTATTAGAGATTAATACTGAGGGAAACTGACACAATGACATGTCTTTGGAATTGTTTTTAACAGTTATTTACTATTAATAATTAAGTGGCTTTGTAGCTTATAATTTTTAATCAGTGAAGGTATTAATCATTTAATCTTGGATCAAAGTCAATTTTTTATATATATCCCCTCTGAAACTCCAATTAAATACACTACTCTCCCCAGTTTCCCGTCTTAAAACTGGTTTTTAGTGTTGCCTGGAAGCTGTTAAAACAGCTGCAACATTCCAATCATGAAGCTAGCGATGAGTAAGTTACACAGATGCAAATACTGTTACATTTCTTCTGCATAAGAGTCTATAAGGGCACGGGTTTGGGGGGAAAAACAGGCTTAGAACTCAAAGAATTTCAGACATAAGACTATAGATATGCCCACAAGTACCGTAAACACTTTATAAAACAGATGATGATTATTGTACAAATAAACAAACACATCATATAACCGTAGAATAAAGAAAAATATTTATTCTCTAAAAATATTAAATTATATACTCACTGAGACTCAAAAGCATTGAATGATTTCAGACAAGCAATCAGTGACAGAATTCTATGGTTATTGCCCACCTCACCTTCTTATCAAATTCTCTGTATATAATTACTTAGCATCTATTTATTTAATTTATTATTATTATTTTTTAAACGTTTTATTTCTTTTTGAGAAAGCAAGAGAGAGTGTGAGCAGGGGACGGTCTGAGAGAGAGGAAGACACAGAATCTGAAGCAGGCTCCAGGCTCTGAGCTGTCAGCACAGAGCCTGACGTGGGGTTCGAACTTACAAACTGTGAGATCATGACCTAAGCAGAAGTCAAACTCTTAACCAACTGAGCCACCTAGGCACCCCACTTAGCATCTATTTTTAACACTTTTTTTGTTACATAATTATTAACTAAGAATTATTTTAATTGTACAATAAGACAATATAATGTTCCATATATATACTCTGAGACTTATAAAGGACATCTGATGTTTCCTGTTGAACTTTAAAATGACGGGAGAATGGGGAAATATAATGGATTAAAAACATGTACACCAAGAAGACACAGAATTCTAGTGTCAATACTTCATATATTTTCTCTGTAAAATGGACTCCAAAAATAAAAGTAGATTTACAAATAATTTTACGGTAGTACTTTTTGTATTCTCTCTTTCTTTGTCTATTTCCTCCCACCAGACAGTGAGATCCTTGAGGTCAGGGATTGTTTCTTAATCATCTTTGGACCCTGAGGACCTAATGTATTTCCTTGAATGCAGTAGGTGTTCAGTGTGTACTTGTTGCCTCTTCCTTAATTCTCTGGCACACATCTATATCTAGCTGCTCAGTCAGACACGGTCTACGTCCTGTCTATCCCTCATTTTTCTGACTTTATATAAAGAAGTGTAGAGCAGCTAGCTTCCATGTTGGGGCCCTAGGCATTTGGATGGTCTGGAATCTACAATCTAAGCCACAGAAGCTAATCATCCTCAAAGATTCTGACATGGAAAAATTCAAACAGGTTAATGCTCATCAGAGATCTTGGCCACCACCTGGATCCTTGATATAAAGCATCGCACAGGGCTAAATTTCAGACAAATAATGTTTTTCTTTTTCTTTAATAAAGTACACACAAAATTAAGAATTTTACTCTTCTGTGCAATGGACCATATATTTTCTTCAAATGACATGAACAAAGAAAATCATGTTTGTAAACCTTGCAATCATAACCATTTTTCTAGCCATAAAATACCTCTTGAGAGAAGGTATACTTCTTCTGTTAATATTTTCATTTTTGAAAACATTTATATATTATCTAATTTGAACAAGACATGTGGACATGGAGAGTATAATATTTGGGGGACTCTCTCAAACCTATTCTTTAACTGTTCCCAAGTTTTGTGTAGTGAAAAGCTGTATAAAGGAAAGCAAAGAGGTAGTGATCTGCTCTGGTTAGACCAAAGTTCTTCTTACCTTCATCTGTTCTTACCAAAACATACCTTCAGTATAAGTGAGTTTCATGCCCTCTATCTAAACATATTAACCACATACTGTTCCCTCCTTGACATACGATAAAACTTATTTTCCCATTTCATTACTTTTTTAGTATTCTCTCTAGATGGGTGTTCAAGAAAAATATCCAGCTAATCTGGTTCTGTTCACCAAAATGAAGTTCAGAAATATTTCGTTCAGCACAGATGAAAATTAGATTCGTTGTTTTATTCTAGTCTTTGTGAGTCAATGACCAAACTACTTTATGCACAAAATATTGTAACATTATGGGTTTTCCACCTAGTCTTAAAAATTGAATCACACTCAAACGGTGGAGAATTGTCTTCCTCTTTCAATATTTAAAAAATGGGGCTTAATGGAAAATGAAGATGTGGTGCATATACATGCTGAAATATTACTCGGTGATCAAAAAGAATGAAATCTTGTCATTTGCAACAACATAGATAGAACTAGAATATATTATGCTAAGTGAAATTAGTCATCCAGAGAAAGGTAATTATCATATTATTTCACTCATATGTGGAATGTAAGAAACAAAACAGATGAACATAAGGGAAGGGAAGGAAAAATCAGATAAAAACAGAGGGCAGCAGACCATAAGAGACTCTTAAATACAGAGAACAAACTTAGGGGTGTTGGGTGGGGGAAATGGACTAAATGGGTGATGGGCATTAAGAAGGGCACTTGTTGGGTGAGCACGGGGTGTTATATGTAAGTGATAAATCACTAAATTCTACTCCTGAATCCAATGATTACTCCATGTCAACTAACTTGCATTTAAAACACACACACACACACACACACACACACACACACACACACAGAGGAAGCGGTCAGCCATCTACAAGCCAAGGAGAAAAGACTCAGAAGAAACTATTGGGTAACACCTTGATCAAGTTTTCCAGCCTCCAGTATCGTGAGAAAATAAATTTATGTTGTTTAAGCCACAAGAAAAATAAAATAAAGAATAAGTGGGGTTAGATTTAAAGACAATTCTCAAAAAGTTGTGATTGCTGAGCAGATTCCCTGGTCTGTGGTGCCATCTTCCAACACAGTTAACTCCAAGGGGTCAATGGAGTTCTGAGGTGTATATAGGACTGTGTTTATCCAAGAATCATTCACATTAATGTAAATATTGATATTTATTTAAAAAATCTCAGTGAGTGGAATATTTATTCCAAAGGTGTTTAAAATTTTTTTAATATGTATTTATTTTTTGAGAGAGATAGAGGGCGAGTTGGGGACGGGCAGAGAGAGAGAGAGAGAGAGAGAGGGAGACACAGAATCTGCAACAGGATCCAGTCCGTGAACTGTTAGCACAGAGCCTGTCGCGGGGCTCAAACTCAGGAACGGTGAGATCATGACCTAGGTCAAAAGGAAGCCTAACCAACTGAGCCACCCAGGCACACATCCACAGCTGTTTTAAAGAAACACAGAAGGTTATTTGCTAATAGTTAAGATGCTATCAATTATAATATTCTTAAAGGAAAATATTCATCCTTTTGGGGTTTTCTTTTAATTAAAATCATTTTAGCTAGAAGATATTTCTCCAGAAGATACCATTAGAAAGACTTTAACAAATCACAAGTTAAGTTATTCTAAAGTGTTCTTTTTCTAACATTTCCTTTGCTTTTATTAAATTCAGCTTACATGTATGTATGAAAAGTTGATAATCTTTCCATTGTCATAGTACCACTCTTTATCTTTCAGTACAGTTTTCTCTTTGAGATGCCTATTGACTTTGTGGTCATCTGCAGTCATCATATCATCCCCAAAATATGTTCTCACTCATAAGTGGAACTTGAGAAAGTTAACAGAAGACTATGGGGGAAGAGAAGGAGAAAAGAAAATAGTTACAAACAAAGAGGGAGGGAGAAAAACCATAAGAGACTCTTGAGAACAAACTGAGGGTTGATGACCCAGGCAAGGGGAGGCGGGGGTTGGGGGAGAGGGGAAAATGGGTGATGGGCATTAAGGGGGGCACTTGCTGGGATGAGCACTGGGTGTTGTATCACGGGAATCTACCCCCAACACCAAGAGCACACTGTCTACACTGTATGTTAGCCAACTTGACAGTAAGTTATATTTAAAAAATAAAAAATTAAGTGTATCAGCAACAGTGAAAAAAATTGCATTTCTTCATGTTTACCCTGGATATCTCCTTGTTGCTCAAAAGAAGAGTTCTCACAAGAAAGCAATAAATTGTATTACATAGTTACCCAAAAGGGTAACTATAGTTTCTAGTCCCCAAAATAGTCTCAAACATATTGACTAATTTGAACAATCCAATTAGCTTCTCCCCATACCTCATACTTACCACAGGGAAGGCATATTTTATATAATGAGATTTACAGAAAATTCTGTCATTCTGGAGAGAGAGCTATAAAAATATATTATGCTTCGGTCTATTTTCAGCTTTTATTTTCTGGCAAAAAAAAATAATTTTGGCAATAACTTGTCAAAGAGTCCCTTCAATTCTTTTTGTTGTTTTAGGTTAACAAAATGGAGTTTTTGACCTCAATATTCATTTAAAAATAGGTTGTTTCTCACTCTCCATTCCATACTCTGCCCAGTTTTGTTAAGATCACCTGAATGATATAAAATGTTTGCTTATACTGACTTAAAAACAACCATAAAAGCACACAATTCTATGGGTACAAAGTACAAGACTCTAACTCTAATAAACAAGATTAGCTTCATGAAATATCTTTCCATGAGCACTTTTAAGCTTACCACAGTTTTCCCATCCCACACTGAAAATACTGGAAGGCACTCCAAAGAAATATTATCTTTTCTTTGGGATACAAAATAAGTATCAAAAAGCAAAAATAAAAGGCCAATTGGAAACAAAAGATAAAAAATAAGGTTTCCTTTCCATTATGGGAAATAGCCTGAGGCACACGGCAGAAGGAATGGGAAGGGGCTTCAATTTTCCTACGGTCTTTAAATAAAACTTTTATTTTAGTTAAAACCAATATTACATTGAAAGTACAGTTTTCATAAGCTTCTATAGTTGCTAAAGATATCTTATTGGAATGGATAGTAAAATCTAAAATTAGATGTACATCCATTATCACAAATTTGGAATACTTTAGGAGAAATAATGGAATAAAATATATATATATATGTAGCACACAGAGAAATTCATAACAGATGTCTCCTGAAATTCAGTATATTTGCATGCTTATGAACAGTGTGTTTTCCCAAAACATGACATTTCTTCTTTGGGACAACTTGTATGCCTATGGGATGGTGGGCAGGGGAGAGAGGAAAGACACATTTTGTTCAAAGTTCTATACTTAATGAAAGCTTCATAAAGTTGAGGCTTCACAATTATTCGAAGTGCAACAGAACATTTCCATTTGCAGGAATATTCCAGAGACTAAAGATCGGTAATTTGCTTCAAGCTGACTTATTTTCATGCTTTTGTACATGTCTAAAAAGTATTTGCTCAGAGCTCATTCCTCTGTTTTTATATTTTTAACGATTTCAGAACTTGGTGCATAAAAATATATGCCAGAGCTGTTTTCAAATATCTTTCTGCAAGAACAAGGCTGAATTTGGAGGCTGCATCAATTTTCTTACTTTATGGTTTTACAAAGTTTGTTTTAGAATTCTCAGTAGAGTGGGCTCAGGTAGCTGTGACAAGACTGTACAAACATAAGGAAAGTCTGCAGGAAACTGAAGTTCAAAATCCCAAACAAGAACAGCCCATTTTTTCTTATATTTAGAAGGAAACATCAAATTCTAACAATCTACTTCTACTACTAATTTAGTAATTGCATGCAAAAACCTCAAATACAAATAAATAAAAATATTTTTTCCATGTAAAGTTACCATAACTCAAAATTTTTATTACTAAAATGAAACACAACACCAAAAAGAAAGGAAGGAAGGGAAAGAAGGAGGGAGGGAGGAAAAGGAAAGATGTTTAACTGGCATGTTCTAACAACAACTTTATCTTAAGAAAAAGGAAAACAAAAAAGCCTTTTAAAAGTGCTTTATCTTGGCTTTCCTTCATAAAATTTAAAATTATAAAAGTCTATGGTTTAATTTCAGAGAAAACTAATATGAGGACTTGACATCATATACAATATATATTATACTTTAAGTAAACAGAAATGTACTGCTTCTTTGATTATAGATTTTTAGCTGAAAGTGAGTATAAATTTGGGTGATCTCATATTCGCTTAAAAACACAAACATACAGTCTCATAAAATATCTTTTTATCAAAAGATAACACCTAGAGTTTTATCATCTTTAATTCTAATATCATTTATCTCCTACTCAAATTGTTTTTTAAGCCCTTCTTTAAAAAAAAAAACGCATTTAAGAATCTAGAACCTTGGGGCGCCTGCATGGCTCCGTCTGACTTCGGCTCAGGTCATGACCTCACGGTTCCTAAGTTCGAGCCCCGCGTCGGGCTCTGTGCTGACAGCTCGGAGCCTGGAGCCTGCTTCAGATTCTGTGTCCCCCTCTCTCTCTCTGCCCCTCCCCTGCTCATGCTCTGTATCTCTCTCTGTCTCTCAAAAGTAAATAAACTTTAAAAAAAATTAAAAAAAAGAATCTAGAACTTTGCAGTTCCTTCACATTAGTGTCATCACACTGGTGTCACATGCCACATGGACAGCCAATCTCTCCCTTCAGCCCTTCCCTCCCATCTCCCAAAAGCCACTAGGAAATACATTTGACCTCAAAATGTCATAAAACCAACTTCCATTCACTTTGCTTTAGAAGAGCAAGGATATTTAATGGACTTGTTCCTTTGGTATTTTTCTTTGGGGCAAGAAGTTGAATGCTTTATGTTTTATAATAAATAAAAACTTTTTATCAGGGAGCCTGGGTGTCTGAGTCGGTTATGTGTCCAACTT
This sequence comes from Prionailurus viverrinus, assembly GCF_022837055.1. Lineage (NCBI taxonomy): Eukaryota > Metazoa > Chordata > Mammalia > Carnivora > Felidae > Prionailurus > Prionailurus viverrinus. The sequence continues at coordinate 35,517,932 of NC_062577.1, forward strand.
CGATGCAGGTCATGATCTCATGGTTCATGGGTTCGAGCCCTGCATTGGGGTCTGTGCTGGCAGCTCGGTGCCTGGAGCCTTCTTCAGATTCTGTGTCTCTCTCTCAAAAAAGAAAATAATAATAATAATAACAATAAAACACTTTTTTTATCTAATTCTTAAATCCTTGGATACTTTGTCTTCTTTCTTCCTCCTCTTCTCCTTCTTCCTCTCCCTCTTTCCTCCTCCCCTCTCCCCTCCCACCTCCTTCCCTCCTCCACCTCCTCCTCCTTCCTCCCCTTCTTCTTCTTCTTCTTCTTCTTCTTCTTCTTCTTCAAAAAATAGTTACATTAGTTTTCAACATTTGAAATAAAGAAGGGTGAGGCATAGCTTGGAAACAAAAGAATACATTACCCACAGGATTATACATTGGACCTTAAAATTGAATTTTCCCTGTATATTTTCCCATTATTCTATTGATTTTCTAAAAAAAATACTATAAAGCTCAAGGTCTACTAGCTCTATATGGGAGATAATTTGAAAATATATTGTAAGAGACATTTACCAATCTGTATTATTAATATCGATATTTAGGTTATGGGTTAGCTGTTATATTACACTAGTTTGCATTTTGCTATTTATGCTTTGTCTCTTGCCTTTTCCCATCAACCCAATCTAAACACACCAAAATATAGATAATTGGATTCTTAAAATATAAAACTCTTCTAAAGATATAGAAAAACAGAATAGGAGAAAAGGGGGATGTCCATAAAAATGGGACAATAACAAATTTTCTGTAGCTTTGTCTGACCAAGAACAAAACTCATTTCAGAGGTCTGCAGTCCTCTATAACATCAGGCATCAGGAGCCATCCTGGACTCCTGTCCTTTTCTGTGACAGAGTCATGGCCCTATTCTTACCTGTACAATCACCAGAAGAATCAATAAGCAAAACAATGTGCCAGCTTTTCTCTATGATTTCTCGACAAGATTTACGAAATAGATTTTCCAGAAATAAATGAAGCACTAGGTGACAAGTAAATTGTTGTCTGTTTGTTTGAACACAGAATTCATTGTAAGGCATTTCTCTGCATCATTATATGAAGTAGAAGGAAACTAATCAGAAGAGGTCAGATGAAACACATTTTTTTCCCATTCTATGTGAACAACAACTGAAGTTAAAAATACTTTTCCATTCATTTGAAAAGGACTTACATGCAGTGAGAGAACTCTGAGAACGAATTGCGAGATGGAAACTTCTGACCCTTTACTCTGAAGAGTCAGAGGAGGCAGGGTGCACCTACCCACGTCCCTTTGCTCCAGGCTCCTTGGCTGCGGTAAGGAAACGGCAGCAAGATCCCTGAGAACAACAGTTTCACAGCACTTGGATTTTTTCAAAAGCAGATGTAACCTGAAGCGGCGGGGGGGGGGGGGGGGGGGGGGGTTGTGTCTTTCAGGGGCCATTCTAAGGCTCCTCTTTAGCTCTCCACCAGTGCTCAAGTGACAGCGTTCAGGTGATAGCACCAAAGACCAAGGCAAGTAATCTGCCTTAAGGCTGTGCATTTCCTCACCCAGGCATTTCTCTCAAGGAGGCCTCAGCACACAAATCAGAGACAGAAAGTCTGTCTCCACGGAAGCCGAGGTACAGCCGAGAGGCTGAAGGAGCCATTGTTCGCAGCACTTGGCTGTCTGAGGGTGTGATTATAGGCTGGGAGAACGCAGCCCTTCTAGAGGTTCAAGCGCCTGAATTATAACACAGAGATTAATTAAGGCAGCCAAAATTCAAAGTACTGAAATAATGAACAAGGTTTCAGGACAAATGGAATTAATTTATAATGTATAGTAGGCAGTCTGCCCAATTGCTGTGCCCTTTGGACAAAAGGAAAATAATTAAAAGCCTACGTGTTCTACTAACTCTATGTGAATTATCTCAACTGATTTCTACAAATCTTGTTGGCACTAAATATAGCATATGCTTTTATAGCTTGACAAATATAATCTGCTAAATGTATTAGATGCTCGCTATTACACAAGAATTGGACTAAATAATGAAGTATAAGTATGGCCCTTAATTTTAAAAACCCCCAAAGACTCCGAGTTTGAGTCTTTTAAGAAAGCGGTTTCTTCTTTCTCTGGCGAGGTTGAAAGAACATGCTTTGGTGTTACACTGAATCTGTTGCCACCTTGACAATGAATTAAGTATTATGCGATTTGAAAATTATCTCTTCATAAATGCCATCAGATTTATTGAAAATTCCAGAGAATGTGCTGAGGGTAAAAACTAATTAATACAAAATCTTGATCAATAAGGCATATAGTAAAGCACAGCTTTTAGTATGTGGTAACACTAAAATGTATTAAAAGCTATGCTTTTAGTGTTACCACATACTTTCTTGCTGTAGGATGCATATTAACATATACTGAATTTGGACTGACATTACCAACAGTAAAAAATCATTTCCTCCAAGGGGGGATATTTTAAAGAGGTTAATGGTCTGGCTGGTAATGTTTTGGTGTGTTTGTGAGATCAAACAGTAGTTTGGGATAAACAAATTCTGTGATGGAAAACTATTGTCATTTCATTAACTGATTATTTGACAAAATACAGCTGTATATTATAAGAGTGTAATGTAAGTGTAGAAAAATCCACAACACCGACTAGAACTAAAATGTTTCAGGCTCTATGAGTGTGACTGCTACATGTGATACGCCTTTTTAAAAATAAAGCTATAACCCACCTGGTATATATATAGACCCATTATATATATATATATATATATATATATATATATATAAAACTTTCCACATGTCCCTTTCCTTTCTATCCTAAGTTGCCTTCTGTGTGTTTTGTTGTTGTTGTTGTCATAAAGGGTAGAAACTGGGAAGGAAATTGAATGTTCATTTCTTTGTTCTTTACGTTGCCTTCATTTGTAACTTATAAGTGTGAATCCTGGGATGCAGCAAATAACTTGTATTGAATATGTGTACACGTCAAACATTTTGCTTCAACTCTCAGCATATCTCTGCACCTCAATTTGGTTGACTCTCTTGTCATCAGGTCCACAGTCCTCACCGGGGGTTACATGAATGGTCTAAATGGTCTCTCTCATTTTGTCTCCTACTTCTCTTCTCCTTGCTCACTCTGCCCTAGTCACTTGTGTCTCCTTGTCATTAATAGAGCATGTCAAATATGAATTAGCCTCAGGACCTTTGTGCAGGCTGTTCTTGCTCTCTAGAATGTTGGACCATCAGTTATTCCTATGGCTTATGTTTCTCAGTTCCTTCATGTGTCTTGTCAAAGGTTACCCTCTTAGTAAGGCCTTCCCTCACTACTCTCTCTAAAATAGTGCCCGGATCTCTCTGCACGCTTACTGTGTTTTATTTTGCTTAATTGCATATGTCACCATAGGAAGTTAGGCTAGATATTAATGCAGTTATTGATAAATAGATAATGAATACCACCTGATAGATACCAGGCCCACACTAGGCCCATACTAAGATGGGCCTAGGGTCTTGGGATGTAGCAGAGAATAAAGTAGACAAAAGCCCCTGCCTTTGTGGAGTTTATATTTGAGTAAGGCAAAACTAGGCAAATAAATTATATATATATACATATATATATATATATATACACATATATATATGTATGTATATATATGGTATGTTAGCAATAAGGAATCATATTTTAAAAATAGAGGAGGAAAGGGAATTGAACTACTGGGCAAGGGTTGGATTGAAATATAAAGCAGGTGGACAGTGAAAGTGATTTGTAAATAAGAACCTGAATGCTGGGATGAAGCTAGCCCTTAAGACAGCTGCAGGAAGGAAACCCCAGGCCGAAGAAAGAACACTCTGGGCTGGAGGAAGATGAGGGCAGGAATAGTTTTCAGTTGATTATCTCTCCTCTGGAGTGGCAGCTTTATTAGGGCAGGGCTTCTCTCTGCGTGGTTCCCTGCCAAACCCTCAAAGCCTAGAACAGAAAGCTATAACTAAGCTATAACTAAGCATGTTTGAATGGATTAGCTAATTGCTCTCTGTTTGCAAATGAGAAATCCAGGGCACAGCAGTTAAGTAACCTGCCCAAAGTACCCAGATGGATTAAGAGTCGAACCAAAAACAAACAAACAAACAACAACAACAACAACAAACAACAAAACCCCCTAACCCTACAGTCTATGTGCTAACTACTGTCTTCTGCTGCTATAACCCAGTTCTCTTTGAAAGTTAGAAAGTCTAAGTGGCACGTAGATTAAATGGCTGAACTTGGAACCACAAAAGACTATGAAAAGAAAGAAAGGAACCATTTGGATTACCTATTTATTTCCAATTTTAAATTTAGACTCAGAAAGATTAATACTTTTCTCAAGGTTAATTCCAGAATTGTCTGAATTGGAGGCAGTTGTGATCACCACTGAAGAGATTGGCAAGGGACCAGTAGGTAGTCTCGGCCATATCATTCATTAGTGTGTGATCTGGGGCAGTATCCTCTCACTGTGTCTCAGTTTCCTCTGCTGCAAAATGGAACAGCTGGGCTAGAAAGTCCCTAAATGCTTTTTTGTTTTAATGTTCTCTTTTCTCTAAGTATAAAGTCCCTGAAAATGCTCTGGGAAGTTTTGAACAATTCTTGTTCACTAAGAGGTGAATAGAAATTACCCACAAAGAAAAGTTGACAAACAGAGGCATTCCAAAAGTTTTGAAGAGTTTTGAAGAGAAGGCAACAGGGTTTAACAATTTATGTGTTAGGGAAATAGTGTACAGATATTAGGCCAATATGGATGGATCACAGGGTGAGGACAGAGGCCAAGAGGATGTTTGAAGATGCTCAGTTTATGAGTATAAAGAGGTTTCAGCATCTTAATAAGGAGTTTGGACCCTACTCTACAGGTAGTTGAATGTACGGGCAGTTTCTACACAGAATTGCCAGTGTTGTTGTATATATTTCCATATGACCACTGGTACATCTACATTATGGGCTATAGCAACAATTACTATTTGTGTGTGTGTGTGTGTGTGTGTGTGTGTGTGTGTGTGCTAAGATGCTTTCTTTGACATGAATTGTTTCAAGATGAGGAGGACAAGGAAGAGACTGAGCTTTAAAAAGTGAATACATTTCACAGATGTTAAAATACCATTAGAAGACCTTTCTTCCTCCCTTCTTTCTTTCCTGCACCAGGTCGTTGTAAACTGTGAGTCATATGGTCCATGCTCTCATGTAGCTTATCACAGACTGGAGGACAACATTAAATAAGCAACACAGAAACTTACACCCCAAGTCACCTTATAGTGTAGAGAGTGTACAACTTAAAGGAATCATTCTAAATTGAAAAGATCAATTTTTGAATTTTCAAGTGGCATTATGTACATATGAGAATGGTAATTATAAAAAAAAAAGGGTTGCAAGTTTCCCTTCTGTGGTTGGTTCAGTGGTCAAGAAATTAAGGAACAATGAAAACTGCTTCCAGAGAGCCCCCCACCACCATGTTATTTTCCCCTCCCTTCCTTTCCCCTACGTCCTCCTCTTCCTTACTCCTTGTTATGCTTCACAACAGCCATCTGTGTGAAAAGCTCAAAAGCTGCCTTTACAGGCTATGTGATTTGCCAGTATTTGCACAGTATTGCATTTCTTGATGACTCACATGTTGGATACCCCATGTGCGCCCTTCACTTGTAACCGGAGATCGTGTTTGTCTCCTGGAGTTGTTGTATATAATTCACATGGCCATTAGCACATTAGTACATCTACAGTATAGGCCAATACAAAATTAATATGTATTTTTCAGCAATAGCTTGTAAAATACACCTAAGAAAGTTTAGTAGAAATCCATTTCTGGACAGATAAGTCAAAAAGAAAAGAATACATATAACACAGATACAAAAAAAAAAGCATAGGTACGCTGGACTTTGTATTAGAAAATTCCAGCCACTTTCATCTCTTAAGTAGTTAACACATATTGAATCAATAAAGCCTAAGCCAAACCAAGTTATCGCCATGAAGAGTGACCAAGTTCTAGAAATTACTACAGTGCTTACTAATTAATACACTGGGTCCAGAAAATGGCATTCATGTATATCCTAGTCATTGTTTCTGAGAAAAAAGGGATTGTTGCACTGATGGTTTTGAAGCGTTTATGTGTATATCACATGTATCTATATTTCTGTAACATATTTTGTATATATTTTTTAAACAGTATTATTGCCTTGCTTTAAGTAGTGAGCTTTATAGAAGTAAACTAATAGGTCATCTGTCAACTTTATGTTCCCCTTTCCAGTAGATCCTGATATTTCCTAAGCAGTGACCACAGAAACCCCCCATTAGTTCCCCATATTATTTCCCTTTCTCTGCCTTCTTGACTACCATCCATATTTTGTTTTAATTAATGTCTTCTTTTACTCATCTGTCCATATATATAGATACACACACACACACACACACACACACACACACATATATATATATATGTATATGTATATATTTAGAATATGCCACACCTTCAAATTGCTCAAAGTTGGAAACACATTCTGGGTCTCATTTTTTGTGTACCTTTGTACAGTGAATATTTGGAAAGGACTGAAAGAGTACCATTATAAAGGAAGGGCCACTTCACAAACTTGAAAACAAATGGAGTCGAGTAAAGTATCTCCTGGGGATCAGAACCTACCTCTTCCAACCATGCAAAACCATATTAGCTGTCGATGGCAGGCTTTTTGTAAAGTTGATGTCTGGAAGACAACTATTTATACTTTGTGTGGGAAAAAAATCCATTTAAATGGGGAAAAACAAGAACACATAACTATTCTCCTTTGGAAATTAAATGTGTTATACAAATATTTCAGAATGTTTGTATTTTTAAAGTAGTGTCTATATTGACAGTGTAAACAGAGGTATGTTTCCATCTTTCTCTAGTATATCTACTTTGCTTGCATCTGAAAACATTTTAATATGATTACCAACCATCTCTTACCAACAAAGTATTTTTTTCCTTTCCTTGATTTTAGTTTTAAGTAATCATTAAGACCTGTTCTGTTTTATGCTAATGAAATCAAAATGTGGAGGAAGTGAAATCAATTGGATAAAAGTAGAGATTACTTTAATAATTCATTAAATAATAATTCAGGGGCGCCTGGGTGGCTCAGTTGGTTGAGCATCCGACTTTAGCTCAGGTCATGATCTCACAGCTCGTAAGTTCGAGCCCTGCGTTGGGCTCTGTGCTGACAGTTCAGAGCCTGGAGCCTGCTTCGGATTCTGTGTCTCCCTGTCTCTCTGCCCCTAACCCACTCGCATTCTGTCTCTGTCTCTCTCAAAAATAAATAAACATTAAAAAAATTTTTAAACAAAATAATAATAATAATACATTCTCCAGGAAAGAGGGGCCATGTGAACTTTGACTTGTTATAGCATAGGCATTACTGTTAGGATTCATATACAGATGTCTCTAGGTGGAAATGAAACCCAGCAGTGGGAGAGGTAATAACGAACACACTTGTAATAAGATGATGTAATATCTGTTTTCTTAATAGAAACCTAAGAGGGTTTGGATCTGGATTTAGGAGAAAAAAAAAAGCACTTCATTCATATAGTTCTGTATTTTAACATTTACAATGAGCTTCTCTCCCTTCTTTTTGAAAAGACGTTACAATGAAAAGGACACAGATATTTTGATAAAATGACTAGAGGGGGGATTTTTAGGCTATATAAAAAGAAAGGTAAATTCATTACATTTGTACTTCTTCATTTGCATACGAATGTGTGGAAATTATAGCCCAGTTCTTTGACAAAAAAACTGGATTAACTCAAAATAATGAGTAAGGACCTTTAGGGGATACCTCCCTCCCTGTGTGTTAATGCACAAATAACATTTCTATTTACTAAAATTCAAAGATAGCGAAGTTACAAATAGTTCCAGCAGTAATCACTGATTTTTTCCATGGATTAAAAACTAGCACATTGGAAGATCCTGAATAGTGCCAGTTATACAGAGTTACCTGTGAAGACAAGTTTTGTGGGAACCCTTTGAAGGATCCAGTTTTGAAACACCTATCATATCAGCTCAGGACTAGTAGGATTTGCATCAAAGCTTAAAAGTATTTTTAATACTACCAAAGCATAAATGTACCCTAAATTTATATTTAATAAAATTTCTCACAGTAATTCTTCCTAAGTGTGATGAAATAAAAGTCCAGATAATGCCTGGGTGGCTCAGTCTGTTGGGCATCTAACTCTTGGTTTAAGCTCAGGTCATAATCTCACAGTTTGTGAGTTTGAGCCTTGCATCAGGCTCTGCACTGACAGTGTGGAGCCTGTTTGCGATTCTCTCTCTCTCCCTCTATCTCTCTGCTCCTCCCTGCTCACTCTCTCTCTCTCTCTCTCTCTCTCTCAAAATAAACAAATAAATGTGAAAAACAAATTCATACAATGGACTTTAACCAACAAATCTGGGGCACCTGGGTGTCTGAGTCTGTTAAGCGTTTGACTTCGGCACAGGTCATGATCTCATGGTTCGTGAGTTCGAGCCCTGCATTAGGCTCTGTTCTGGCAGTGTGGAGCCTGCTTGGGATTCTCTCTTTCTCTCTCTCTCTTGCTCTCTCTCTGATCCTCCCATGCTTGTGCTCTCTCTGTCTCTCAAAATAAATAAATAAACAAAAAAAATCCCTCAACAAATCTAAAATAAGATGGTCATTCCACTGAAAAGTAGTATGACATAGGACAAGTTACATACTTTGCCTATTTTTAAAAATGTATATTTAAGGTAGGTGGCCCAGACTTTAACTTCTGGGATATAATACGTTAACTTCAACAAAAACTAATACCAGTCATGGGCTGCATAGGTTAAGGGGGTGGAGAAAGAAATGTAAAGGACGGAACAGAAGACCTTTTTGCTGTATCACCTATCAGCTATGAAATCTTAAACAAATGATTTAATCTCTCAGAGCTCCATTCCTCAAGAGAAAATGAATAGCTCTCAACTTCCCAATGGACTTCATGGTATTGTGGTGAGCATTAGCTTAGCTAAGAGAAGACAGAATCTATAACGGTTAAAATGGGCTTTGGTACTAAGAAGACCAAGTTTGAACTTTGACTTTTGCCACTTTCTAATTGAAGAACCTTTCAAAATCTCAGTTTCCCCTTCTATAAAATGGGTATAAAAAAAGTTGAGCCAGAATGACTAGTTATATGTTTCTCTATTATCTATCTATTTATCTACCCACTATCTATTTTTCTATCTATCTGCTTATGTACCTATCTATCATCTATCATCAATCTTCCTATCTACATATGTACTCATCTACCAAGTACACAAAATGTGTACACTGTATGTACACAAATGTGTACAAAATGTGGTGTGTACATACAGTGGAATATTAAGCAGCTTTAAAAGGTGAGGAGGTTCTGTTATAACACTGATGAACCTTGAATATGCTAAGTAAAATAAGTCAATCACAGAAGGACAAACACATATGATTCCACTTGCGGTACCTGGAGTAGTCAAATTCATAGAGACAGAGTAGAATGGCGATTGACAGGGCTGGGGGAGGATGGCACGGAGGGTTGTTGTTTAATGGGTATAGAGTTTCAGTTTAGGAGGATGAAAAAGTTCTGGAAATGGACAGTGGTGATGGCTGCTCAATGATGTGAATGCATTTGATGCCACTGAAAGGTACACTTAAATGTTATCTAAGTTTTATGTTATATACATTTTTACACCATAAGATATCTCCCATCTATTAACTGTCTATATATTTTTTAAAATTTTTAACGTTTATTTATTATTGAGAGACAGAGAGACACAGAAAGTGAGCAGGGGAGGAGCAGAGAGAGGGGAAGACACAGAATCGGAAGCAGGACTCCAGGCTCTGAGCTGTCAGCACAGAGCCTAACGCGGGGCTTGAATTCACAGACTGCAAGATCATGACCTGAGCTGTAGTCAGTCGCTTAACCAACTGAGCCACCCAGGCACCCCTAACTGTCTGTATAGTTTTCTGCTTCCTTAGAATTATAATCACAATCTTCAGTTTTTGGTGTGTATTCAGTATTTCCAAAAATAATTTGAATGGGATGTGGAAAGGGGAGTAAAATTGATCATTTTTGCTTTGATTGAATCATCTCATTCTAATCCCCATTTTCTGAGTTTAAAATAAATTCATTTAATCCATGTTAAGATAATCAAAATGGCTTTTGGATTTGCTTCCTCTTCTAGATAATGGATTTGGACTAGAATAATCGATTGATTAGCAAGGCAGGCATTTTATAGAACACCCAAATAGCTACCTATGAATGAAACTGATGCCTATACATAAAGAGTATTCATACAAAGTACAGCCAAGTATCATAATATTCTCTATATACACTCATCAGTGTAAAACTTTTAAGTTTTACTTTTCACATATGCCTTTGCTCTATCCAAAAGTTTTAAGACTCAGAAATTTCTATTCTTGTCTATTAGAACATTTCTTGCCCATGTGCAACAAAGGACGTATACACGGATATTTATAGCAACAGCATATACAATTGAAAAGCAGACAATAACTCAAATGTCAAAGAAGAGAATAGAGAAATAAATTGAGGGTATTTGCATAATTGAATACTATACAGCAGTGAAGTAAACAAACATATAATTATATGCAACAATGTAGATTACCCTTAACAACATAATTTTAAGTGAAAAAAAGCTGGTTCTGTGAACATTTTCTATAGAAAATGTTGTCATTTTTGCAAAGTTTTAAGCAAGCACAATTATCTTACATATATGAAAAGATAATAACAAAACAAGCCACAAAAGTGGCAAAGCCATTGTAGGAATATGTGTAGGTTACACTGCATACTTCAAAGGACGTCATTCACATCAGGCCCAGATGGATATGAAAGTACACATCTTGCATATTTGTAAAGTACACATTTTGTACAACTGTATACAATGGCCTTGATAACTGTAACTTCCGGGAAAGAAGGGAGAGAGAATACTGCTTGTACCGTTCTAGTTCTTAAATTGGGTAGTAGATTTATAGGTATTCATTATGTTGCATATAATTTTTTGTATTTATCAATTAATAGACTCCCAGAATAATTCTAGGATATATCTTGGGTTTCAGAGTAGAAGAGAATGGGGATTTAAAGTCAACTGTTTTCCATACATGGAAAATTTTTTATTTTACTCTTTTCTTTCACCCCTAAAAATCACTGTTTTTTGCTACCTAAGAAAAAATACATATTTTAAATCAAAATATTGTACCAAATGACTCCATTTGGCCTACACCAAATTCTGAAAATAAAATGCTTGTCCAGAGTTCTTGTCAAATGTCAACTAAGCGTAGAGACATCCATTCCTGATTCCGTGAAAAAGTGATGTATTACTTTGTCCCATGCTCAGTAAGCATCTTGCGCAATTCCTCATGTAAGTAAAATATGGAAGCATCTGTGGCATTTCCAGGTTGGGAAAGAGACCTAACTCTTCAAACCTTTTGTATGTCTGGTGATTCCCTTAATTCCTACTCAATATGTAGCAGATAGCATACTCTTCTGTGATTTTCCACATGAAAAAATATTAGCAATAAAAGTTCAAAATTGGAAACTTCAGAATCAATTTATTTCTGTAAATATATAAAATATTGTATAGCATTAATTAAGGTATAAGATAATTGATTACATATTCCTGCTATCTTTTTAATAAAATTCTTAAAATTTTTATATTTTTGAGAAAAAAATTACTGTTTTTGTAGAAAATGTAACATTTTATTTACCTATCAGCAGGAATATTCTAAGTGAAATAGTCATTTTCAGAAAGTTTTGATTATTAAATAACTATAATAAACATTACCTTAAAGCTACACATTCAAAACTTGTCTCTCCAGTGACATTTGAAACACCATCTATATTGTGTGCTACACAAAAATTCAGACAACAGCTCCTTTCATTTATATATAATAGTCACTCTATTACATTTTAGCTTAACATAAAATACTTTGCTTTAAGAAAAAAATAGTTTAGCTATTATTCTCTAATGGACCCTCATTCTTAATTTTCATTTAATATTTGTATATAGGAAACCATATATCATTTCACATGTAAGATTAAAACCCTAAAAACAAACAACCAAAAAATATGGTGAGGGGTTATCATGATAAAAAGGAAGAAAAAAGTTACAAATTGGTCTAAATTAATTAAATCAAAGTAACATAAACCAAAGTATGCCTTTTATCTAGCTTGATTAGGTCAACTCATAAACCCAGTTTAAAAAACAATTTGCTCAATTTTTCTAGCAAAAGAGAAAAATGAGGGCAAGTACAGTATAGGAGAATTTTTAAATGAGACATACTGACAGATTATAATATGGTGTCTCATCAGATGACGTGGTGTTTTGACTGCTTGACTGCAGAAGGGCTATAATTTAAATGCCATTAAAGACACATAAGCTCTAGCATGGAGACAGGAATACTGTAAAATTTTTGGGTCTGTAGTCACAATGCAGATAAAATTGTTCCTTTGATCTTTCAATGCCAAAGTCTGCTGTCCAGAAGGGAAATGTCTTTGTGCTTCTGTCTTAAGCTAAGACAGATTTCATTTTCCATCTAAGTCATTTTGTTAACACCACATAAAAAGTAAAGTGTATTTTATCAGCAGAGCTCAGTTTTCTTTCATTGTTATTTTAGGTTACTTTATGACTATGTAGGGCTCAAAAAATGTGCTCAAAATACACACATCTGGGTTTAAAGTGACTAGACTCTAATTCCAAATGTCTTGATGTGTACAGTTTACTGGCAATTGTATCTTAGGAATTAATACATTGTAGTTTCTTCTATACATTTTTCTTCTTAAAGAGTAAGGACATATTTTGCATATAAGACTCAGCAGAACATAAATACACGTTTGATCTCCGTGAGGAAAATCAGTAGCTAATAATCTACAACAAAATTTATGCTACAGTCATTTGCAAAATCACAGTGAATTCTCTGCTGAGTAACACTCTTAATTATTGTAAAACTTGTGATATGTTAACAATTTGGGGGGTTTAATGTGTATGTTACATTTTAAGGGAAAGTATGATGTGGGAGATTTTCATAATAGATTCATTGTATCTTATTCTTTGGAAAATCTGACAAAAGTAATCACTCATTGTGATTTGTACATAGTCTTGGTAGCTCATTGTAAATAAATTCATGTCAAAAATAAATATTATTTTTAGACCACAATGTGCCAGTGATCGTTCCCAGAACCTAAAGTAAACTTTAGGTCTTAAGTATTTATATTTTGGTTCTCTTTTTATTTTAAATAATGAGAAATAATTCATTAAAAATAGATATTTTTTTCCAGAAGCAGGTGGGTGGCTCAATCCAACTTCAGCTCAGGTCACCTTCCTGTGGTTGGTGAGTTCAATCCTGCGTCGGGCTCTGTGCTAAAAGCTCAGAGCCTGGAGCCTGCTTCTGATTCTGTGTCTCCTTCTCTCCCTGCCCCTCCCCTGCTCACACTCTGTCTCTCTTTCTCTCTCAAAAGTGAATAAACATTAAAAGAAACTTAAAAAAGAGTATTTTTGTCAAGATTGAATCTAATATTACATAAATGTCATTTTTTTTTTCTATTTTCTATTCTCATGCTTAGGAACTATTTCCAGTTTCTCTTCTGGGTGAAAATTTTGGGATGATTGAAGCAGATTTTTAGTGGTCAAAAAAATCACATTTTTCTGCTGTCAAATTTATACCATCCTGACAATAAACCACTAAAATCTTGATAATCAACTACTAAAGTCAGGTTTGATATAGTTTAAAGGTGAAGCATCTTATGCATAAATAGTGATTCTTTTATTTATTTCTTCCTTGATACCTTTTGTTATATCGTGACATAACAAAATTCTAGAAGTCAACTTTTTGATTGACAGGTTTTTTTTAGAAAAATAGAAGTTATTTTAAAAATGAAAGAAAAAGGAAAATCGTATTCAGTGCTATTTCTGGCGCAAATCATGCTCCAAGTAAAACAATTCAAATGCATCAGGCTTTTCTGCAAAACATCCGTCAACAAGCAAACAAAATAAAAAACAAAGCCTATAATTGAACTCTTCATTAATGCTGTTCTAAATATTTCAGAGAGTGGTTTGCATTCAGCAGAGATGGGGGCTTCTTTTGTCCACACTGTCCCAGTGTGAGGACTAGTGGAGAGGTTTCTGTTGAAAAGTCATTGCGTAGCTTTTCTTGTTGCCCACCGGGGGCATATTATTAGTACAGACTCTAGAGTGTAACCTCCCTGAGAGAGTACCCCATGCACTCTTTTCTGTGTCTCCCCCAGAGCTCAATATGGCTGTCAGATGACAGATCCCCACCTGCTAGCTGGTGCACCCGCATGCCTCTTTTGTGTAGATGGATTCCTTGACGATGAAAAGTACATCACTATTTTACCCAAAGCCCTGCAAAACATAAGTGGTGTGTAAACACACCATCATATGAAAGTAATTCTGCTTTATTAATTTTGGCAAATAATGCATCTGCCTATGAATGTCAAGGAAGAACCCAAGGTTGATAGAGAATTTCCTATTACTGGGTGCAGGTTGATGAAAAGTGAAGTACGGTGAAGATAGCAAGAAGGGCAAGAGTGTGAATGGCAACAAAAGAAAACTATCCTAGGAAAACACTGCGTATTTTGTATCTGATTTTGAAATGGTTTTTAAAAAAATTCATGTCAACAATTTTCTGGAATCCATAATTGCTAATCGTTACAAGTATCAGCCCCAGGCAGATTGCTTAGCAAGATTTTCTGGAGCAGTGAAGATAAACAAACCAATAGCTATGCAAACAAATATTGCTTTTATGGTTGTTTAACCACTCAGTATACATTGGAGTATTAAAATAGTAGGAGAAGGCACAAAATCTACTGGTTATCATCAGAAGAGTTGGATAAAACTGACAAGATGCTTAAGCATCCATAGAACCAATATCACAGAAAATATATTATAAATACAGTATAAAAACATTTCTAACCACAAGGGAATATCAGAGATTGTAGTCACTAGAATAGACAGCATAAATAATTATTTAATATCAACTATTTAATTACGAAAGAGAGAGAGAGAGAGAGAGAGAGAGAGAGAGAGAGAGATTGAGATTGGAATTTAATCACCTATGAGTGTAAAATTCCAGAAGAAGCAATTAAGCGAAAAGAAAGACTAAATTGGAGATTAACGCAAATAAAAATATACAATGGGAGGTAGCGTCATATTCTGGAGGAAATATAGGAAAGAGGAAAATCTTAATAAAATTTGTAATTTAAATAAAAGTCATATATCGATATATTTTATGTTCAGAGTTATGCTTAGAATCACAGCAATCCTCAACCTGTTTTGCAGCCAATGAGTTTAGCTTTAAGAGATCACTGGTGATAATTTCGATTAATAAGGTAATTGTAGGGTGTTACTAAAATCCATTTCATTCTTCATCTGATGAATAAAAAAAGTACTAATTCTTTTATAATAAAGACAACTATTATTTGTAGCCATTTTAATGTTAAATTAACAGTAAAATGACACAGAAGATATTCCTTTCGATTCTTTCTAAGGAATAAAAGCATTCTGAATAAACAATATATAGATTTCATTGGCTCAAAACACAAAATAGTTTTGGACATTTAATGAAGCCAAAATACAAGCGTGTTCGCCCAACACTTAATAATTGTGCACTTCTTTTGGAGATCTCTTGATTTCTAGCAAATCGATAAGTATCTGCAAATCTCTGTTAACTGGGGCACTATGTGAGCAAATGTAAAGCATCATGATTCTCACAATACTATGGGAATCGATTTTTAACTTAAATTAATCAATCCTCTTCCAAATATTTATGTAAGAACACGTCTTTGGATAAGCCTTCTTCCACGCTGATTACTTGAGAAAATTGTGGCAGAGGTGAAACCATCACATAAACTATGGAAAATACAGTGATTATGAACAAAATCAGGTTTAATTCTCTACTAAAGTGTGCTGTGCTTAACGTGGCCAAATCTGGAATCTGATCACAACGTACAGTTATATATTGTGAAGAGAACGACAGCCTTCATCACCCCTAAGTGGTTTAGATTGTGACAAGATATACTTTGGTGTCTCGTTCCAAAATGTGGTTGGTGCAAAATAGTGTGTTCTCCAACACCCAAAATTCTTAAGCAGCCAGAAAATATCAAAACAATTAGGGCACTTTGGAATGTGTAGTTAACTTCCTGCTGTAGAACAGGAATCACAGCTGCTACTGTAGCAGTGGGTTTCCAGATGTCAAGGCTGTAAGGATAGTGAGGTAATTGCAGGAAGGAAGGGATACAATTTTGTTATCACAGATTACCCTCCCCTTTGAAAACCATGGATACAGCATCAATGTCAGTGCTTTGGATATGCACATTAGAAACTAGGTCTTCATGTACAAGTGTCTCCACATCTTGCTTCGGAGGAAAGGATGGGCCAGAATTATTAAAATGTGGGAGAAACAAAGGGTGAGAACTCTCAAAGCATTATATTGCTTGTTTTACAAAGCATCTGTAAGGGTTAATAGGTATTACCAGATAAAGTCGGTCTTACAAGGCATAGAACCAAACAAGTTTTAACTGTAAGTGTTCCTGAACTACAGATTGTGCACTGCATTAAGAAGAAAATAAAATGTTTGGACACAGATTAATTAATCAACAACTCTTTTATGGCTGCCTGTGATTATTAGTGATTGAGCAGAGGAAACTGGATGATGATTTTCCAGTATTCAGCTA
Organism: Prionailurus viverrinus; assembly: GCF_022837055.1. Lineage (NCBI taxonomy): Eukaryota > Metazoa > Chordata > Mammalia > Carnivora > Felidae > Prionailurus > Prionailurus viverrinus. The sequence continues at coordinate 35,534,630 of NC_062577.1, forward strand.
AAATAACTCCCTTCTCAGCTTCCCCTGCTGTGTTGTCATATTTCTATTAAAGACTCCACAATTTTGGCATATTTCACTGGCAAAACCAGTACATATTTGTTCACAGGTCATTGGGATTAATTGAAAAAATTCAGCTTAACAATTTCATGCTTTTCTGTCTAACGTTCTCAATTATCATGCTGAGTGTAGATCATTAGGGTTCTTTGTAAATGAACATTAACAGTTGGTGCCTTGGTTTACCTACAAAGAAGGCAGGATGGAAAATAGTGTCTGAGAAATGGTCATTTCTGGATTCATTCTACCAGCTGGGAAGATAAGACACTTTTCTTTTCCCTCAGAAACCCAACCACCGAAACACTAAGTTTTTCATGGTTTTTGTGGGCAGTTGTATGTTACTGAGCTAATAGCAGTCAACTAACTCACACTGAGCTAATAGCAGTCAACTAAATAGAAGTAAATCACACGTGCAATTCTTAAGCCACGTCTCCCCCATTCTGTAGAATTTTGGAATTAAGACAAGAACATTATGTCTGCATTATTAAACCTGCCCTATTACTTCTGACTAAGGAACACCTGATTGCACAATTCCAGAAAGTACCATTTACATCATCATCCATATCAATGGTCCCTCCCAGACTTCTGCAGGGCACAACCATTATAGCCATAGGTGATAGCTCTAAATACCTTTGGAGAGGATTTTTTTTTGAATCCTGAATAATTTATTCAATATATTAGATGTTCCGTAGCTTAAATTTTTTAAGCTTATTTATTTGTTTTGAGAGAGAGAGAAAGAGCAAGTTGAAGAGGGGCAGAGAGAAAGAATCCCAAGCAGGCTCCACACTGTCAGTTCAGAGCCTGACGCAGGGCTTGAACCCACAAACCATGAGGTCATGACCTGAGCGAAGTCAGAGCTTAACCAACTGAACCACCTAGGTGCCCCTGATGTTCTGTAGTTTAATGACATCTTAAATATAGTAGGACCTTGTCAAAATTTAAATAAAAGTATTGAATTAATAGGGCCTTGCTGTACATTTAAGCTATAAAATTTATAAGGACAAGAGCTATTGCATACTTTGGGACGGTGGACACTGAGTGGTGAGAATGATTAATTCTTTCCTGGAAGGTGGAAAAAGGATGACTAAGGAAAAATATGATTGATACTATGTTTGATATATTATAATGATAACTAAGTGTGTGCTAGTGTGGGAAAATGAAACTTTACTTGTAAGCAAACTTTTATTTTATTTTTTTTAATATTCTTAACTAATTTAAATCTTTGTTTGGGAGTGGTTTATTGGCTGTCTTTTCCTTTTAAGGTTTCCTGTCTTTCAATGCAATGCGAAGGCTATTTTACTAAAAACCTCCACTCTCTAGGCTATTTTACTAAAAACCTCCACTCTGAGTGGCTCTGTCGGTTAAGCATCCAACGTCAGCTCAGGTCATGATCTCGCTGTTCCAGAGTTCGACCCTGCGCTGGGCTCTGTGCTGACGGCTCAGAACCTGGAGCCTGCTTGGGATTCTGTGTCTCCCTCTCTCTCTTCCCCTCCCCCACTTGCACTCTGTCTCTCTCTCTCAAAAATAAATAAACATTGAAAACATCCACTCTCATAAGTCATTCTTCCCCGTGACAAAGCTAATTTGGTCTATTGCAAATGAATAAACTAAAATGTATACAACTCTTTTAATGTATTTATATTTTGCAGCCTTTTCAATTTTCCATAAAGAGGAAGGCATCAAGTCACACTAAGAAACTATACTTGAAATTATACATGTCTCTGGAGCAGTGGGCCTTTTTGGTCCTGGATTACCTGGATTATCTGCAAGAAATTACCAGGTTCTCAGGCCTCAACGATTCAATCAGAAATCCTGGGCAGGAAACTCAGCAAACTATATTTTAACACACCTTCCAAGTAGTTCTGATATAGTAAAAGTTTTGGAACTCTTGACCTAGAAAATGTGTGATTATCAAAATCATTCTTTAGTAATTAAATTGCAAGAAATGGTGACATAGTGCACTGGTAAAGGAAATTGTATTTTCAATTTCTACATATTTTTTTTTTATAAAAATGCTTTATTGCTTTTAAAATTCACTAGCAATGCTAAGTCCTCATATCCACTTTTCCTCTTATATGTTACCAGGGAAATGGCACATACAGAAATAAAGCATCATTACTCTGAGGTTTTCATAAAGAAAAAAAAAGCTATAAGCATAACTGTATCTTCTAATTTCATTACTACAAGTTGGAGCTATAAGCCCTTCCAAGTTTTGTGTCTAACTCTTGGCATTATAGATTCATGGCTATATGTTCAGTGATAATCCAATTCATACTAGAAAGGAACTCAGCCCATATCTATTCTTAGTGTAGAACTCAAGGTCTGTAAAAGGCAAACTTGTTATTTTATCTTCCATAGATCCAGAGATTTTTTTAAATCTCAAGTCTGAAAAATGTAATAAAAAGTAAGTATTGGTATATTTAAATTTTAATGCCTCTACATCATCTAGTATAAGGTCTTTAGGTCAGTGATCTTAAAGAGCTTTTGAAAAAGTTCATGAGTGCCATTAAGAAGGAAGGGCAAATCATCCCAGTTTTTTCAAGAACTCACAGGAGAGGCCACACACACTCATAATACATTTATCATTGTATACAAAAGCTAAATAAAATGGCATTTAATGTATTGAAATCATTCATGTGGCTTTTTGTTAAAGCTAAACCAAGCTAAGACTTAGTGGTTTAATGACTTCCACAGTTTTCAGAAGACCAATGGATCAATACCATCAACATATTTTTTTTCCTATGGACTAAAACAGGATTCCTTGCTTCCTGAATATTTCTTTTTGAGGAAGTGCTTCTTAGACTTCCATGCAGGTTATTTTTTTCCTCTTCTATTGATGTATTTCCACCAAAACCCCTCAAATACCAAAGACATATCAAGTTAATAACTTCTATACCATCTCATTGCTGTTAGTTAAAAAAATAATTGATGATTCACATTTTAGATACATGATTATCAGTCCATTTAGATGATGATTCCCCTCTGAAAATGTATTGCTATATTTAACTATAATACACAGAATTAATTTTCATGTCCAATCAAAGGCAAACATATTTTTTATTAATTTACATGGCTTACATCGCAAGTTTTCAGCTATGGCACGAAGTATGAGCTCACATTCAATATCCATTCAAATTCATGTATTTTTCATATGACATTTAATATTTCAGGGGCACCTGTGTGGTTCAGTTGGTTAAACGTCCCACTTTGCCTCAAGTCATGATCTCACACTTTGTGAGTTTGAGCCCCACATCAGGCTCTGTGCTGACAGCTCAGAGCCTGGAGCCTGCTTTGGATTCTGTGTCTTCCTCTCTCTCTGCCCCTCCCCAGCTGGTTCTCTCTCTCTCTCTCTCTCTCTCTCTCAAAAATGAAGAAACATTACCAATTTTTTTTTAATTAATATTTCAAGCAATGAATGTACCATTGAGATTCCTACATTTTTATATCCTGCAGAAACATTTCATTATAGACTGCTTCTTCACTTAGTACATAAGAGTTCTCTACAGACAATGTCTATTAAAAATAATACAAAACCAACATAACTCATTTTCCATCGAGATAAGAGAAGAAATAAGAAATGTCTAGACATGTGGTTCTCAACCAAGGGCAATGCCTAGTAATATTGTGGTGAGAGAGGGATGCTACTAGCATCTGGTGAGTAGAGGCCAAGGATGCTGGTTAAAAATGGTACAATGTACAATCCCCCATGCCAAAGAATTATCTGGTTCAAAACATCAGTAGTGCCTCTGTTGAGGAACCCCGGCCTAGAAAGAAATTAAGTCCTATTTAGACAATATAATTTCATCATAGCTATTATCATTTTCATGATACCCACTTGAGAAATCAAAGCCTTCCACCATAGCCATATAACTATGGGACATGAATTAAATTTCCTTTTCTTATACTTAAAATGTCCACATCCGCACTAGCCCTTAAGATCTGAAGACAGCTTTTCTTCTCGGTGGAGAAACCATGGCTAATTATTACAGACCAGCACTGAATCCCCTCTTACAAGCTAATATTTTGGCACTGGTGTTGTGAGTTATATGGCACATTGCCTTGTGTGAATGTTCAATTTTGTTAACCAATTCCTGCCCTAAAAATGTTATTTACTTAAAATGGGACTTCAACTTGAAAAAACGAGCAGTCACTTCACAATCTATATAAATACTGCTTCTAACAAGATTTTCGTTTACATTTCTTCTCTTTCTACATTTCCTTTATGACTGAGCCCTATAAATCAAGTGTTTTATGGAGCTGATAAATACTAAAGCACAGCTCAGTTTCTAAATGAAATCCATTTTTGATTCATAAACATCTTTCACTGTGTAGTTCAGCAACCCCTACAATAGTTCTGAAGAAGTTCCCTCCAGCATATGTGATGGCTTTTTCCTTTGTTAGCCAAAGGATGTTTCTTGGCTTCTTTTGCTAAAGATGACATTCAAAATTTAGTATAATTGTGCAACATAAAAATTAACAATGGAAAAATGTCGTGCATATGTAATTTATCTGGCAATATAAATAGCAGATTGGGAATATTGTGTTTTCGTGCATTCTGATTTGAATTTTCATTGAGTTAGATCCGTTGCCACTATCTACGCAAGGGGGGCATGACACACAGCTGAATTTCCTTGTCCCTGAAGATTCTAGAAGAGGTAGTTTTATGTCAAGCCTAATGATCTCTGCAGTGTTTGATCATAGATATCATTATTAAGAATACACATACCACATACCTACAAACTCTGATGTCAGCCGTGGGTTTCTTCATACACCATTAAGACAAGACATATCAAACCCAATTCTTTCAGATGAGTTTATGAAAGAGCTAGGAAAATTAATCACGTTCATCCTCATTTGTTCTGATTTCCCCCACTTTTTTGGCTAAGAGAATGCAATATTTCCGTAAGTCTGCATTCACTATACTATAGTGCTCCATATTTTATATATCATTACTTAAAGTATGACAATCATAGAGACAATACAGATCGTGATGCTGTTTAACTAAATCTGAAGTCCCTAAAACACAAGTTAAAATTAAACCTGAAAGCTACCACAAAATTTTTGTGTAACTTTTTTTTAAAATTTGATGTCACTTAGATCTGTCCTCGGTGTTCTGGGACTGAAACATATGCCCTAAATAAGTAGCAAGTAGCATTTAATTATGGAAACTGAAAACAACCTAAGTATTACCACTTCAGCAAAATGTTCATTTTTAACTGCAGACATAGGCATCTTTTAATTATTTGCATCAAAACATACTTAGAACTAAAAAGTTAAACAGTACAATTTCTTAGATATATCTAGACTTGCATTTTTAACCTTAAGGCAGCGTGGCAGGCTTTTTAAAGCTCAGACAGTCTACTTGTTTACTTTACAAAAATACTCATTTCCAGTAACATCACCACACATATTTCTATGTGATCTTTCTTTCTTTCTTTTTTCTTTCTTTCTTTCTTTCTTTCTTTTCTTTCTTTCTGTCTTTCTGTCTTTTTTTATGCCTTGATATCCTAAAGAACTAGAAAGTCAGCTTAGGGGTATAATTAAAAATTTAAAAGCTTTGTTTTATAAATGTTTTTTGTATGCATGATACCTTAGGGTTTTTTTAAACATTAAGTAGTTATGTCTTCAAGAATATACTATTTTTTCTACAGGATACCACCAACTGCCTCTAATAATAAGGTCTAACTGTCTACAGTGGATTTCCTCCTCACCCCCACTTCTGCCAATTCTTATAGGAATACTTATAAGTGAAAAAATAAGAATTTGTCTTATTTTTTTAAGAACACAATGTTAGTAATGGAAAAAGAACTTCTGAATTTCCAACCCAACTTATGAAATAACTTACCTTCTTTTCTTCTGGGCAATCCTTTTTTTTTTTTTCTGGTTAAAATTACAAAACTGTGAGTAATATATAATCAGCACATAAAAACATCAAAAGGGGATTATATTTGTATACAAAAATAATGTTCATTTATATAGATAATTTGAGCTGGCTTACATATTATACATACATAGAAGTCAGATAATATATTAACAATGAAAGTAAGTTTTATTATATGAATAATATCCCCAGGCAATTTCAATGTATGTTATCGACTACTGAATGATAGTTTTATTTTACTGCATATGTATTTTAATGGTTATATCTCATCTCAAAGATTTGTAACCAGTTTCTGGGAAAGTATTTTCTTTGTCTAAATATATGCAAAACTAAAATTAAACCAATGACATTTATAGACAAACAGAATGACTTAGAACAGATTATTTTCTGGGCTTCATTTTCTTCATTTCAATATGAGAGCTGTATTACAAAATTTCTATGCTTTCTACCAACTCTCTGATTCTGTTAATTCCAATAAAAATAAGGATAAAGCCAAATTATGGAATGAAACTCTCAAGATCATAGTCAGTATTATGTAAGCTAGAAAGACCTCTATATTTCTTATCATTTTATGGGCGATCCTGTCACTATCATAATTCATTCTTCAAATTACTGCATCTACAAATTTGATTGCCTGACACCCATATGTACCTACATGTTCTTCAAAACCACCCCAAGGAAGGGGCTTTTTCTGAAAATCTAAAGCCACATCATGTTCAAGAATGAACTAGTCTCTGGCCAAATGAAGGAACCCTTTGAGATGCAGTGTCTCCTTTTATAACATGTTCTCTGTTTTCTAGCAGCACAGAGAATGGGATTGGTAGTTAAAGGCCAAGCAACTAAGATTAAAATAGAAGGCTTAAAAACATATATAAATATATAAATAAAAAATATAAATGCATATAAATATAAATACATATAAATAATATAAATATGTATAAATACATATAAATATAAAATATAAATGCATATAAATATATATATATATATATATATATATGAGAAAGAAAGTAATAGATGGAATTGTCAAAGATAAGCATGGAATCAAATGGGAAGTGGGAGACACGGGTGTGGGAAAGAGGAAAGAAGCCGGGACAACTGGAAAAGGGATCCAGCAAGGAATCCCCAACATTTACTGCATCTTTACCACTGAAGGCCTGATTTACTGTTACATTTTGAAGGGCATTCTTCCCAGACTCTATGCTTAAGTAGCCATATCTTTAAACTGCCTGACTCCAACAGCTGATGCGGTTACTACCACAAAAAATAGAAATTATGGCTTTCAACCCTTCATTTTATCCCTCTTACCTATAATCCTCTAGTTCCAGTCTGTCTGACCACTTGACAAAGTGTTTTGTATTTTTTTTTTTTTGGTTGTTATTGGTGTGTGTGTGTGTGTGTGTGTGTGTGTGTGTGTGTTTAATTAGTGCAGCTTTGTGAGACCACTTAAATGTGCTTTACACACAGAGAATAGTAGACATCCCCGGAAACTGGATGAGGAAAGAAAAATCCTGCTGGGAGCAAAAATGGCCCAGAGGGCCTACAATAATGATTCTCATAATTAAGGTGGTCATGTGTCTTATTCACAGGCATCATGTATCTGGAGGTCTTTTTGAAAAACTGCTAAGATTCTTTACAGATTTTACATAGAGATTTTTTTTTTCAAAGGCTGCCTGGTCTGTTTCCACATGTGTGTTGTTTAGTTAGGTCCTTCAAATGCTTCAAGGTTTACTTTTATATTTAAAAAGGGTAAAAATGAAGGCTATTATCAGAATACAGCATTGCCTTCAGTGGCATCAAGATGCTTATTATAACTGCCCTGATGAGACAGTCAAAGTGACGCATGGCTCCCAGTACTTTCTAATGTGTATTTAGGTGCCCTGTCAGATGGCTCGCCTGAGTGATGTGGCATATATTTGATGAAAGGACAGTAAACAAGATCAATTATAAAAGACATTTGCTAATGAGAGGAAGAAAAGGAAGAGAGAGAGAGAGACTGGGGGAAAAAAAAGAAAAAATTATCTGTAATGGAAAGAACAAAGCATTGCAACCAAACTAAAGAAATGAACTAAAAGAAATTTCATACCTTAATTATGTCCTAATTTTAGGGTACAGCTGTATCCTCTTTGGAGACAACGTATTTCTCCAACTTTTGTGGGACTCCACTGAAGATGGAGATCCAATTGCTTTCAGTTTCCTTTATGGTTTGTTGCTAATTTTGCCAAGATCCCTGTACAAAACAAAAAGAGATATTATGTGAAACTCAAGCCATGCTAAGCAAATTAGTTAAAATTGATTTTTATCCTCTTATGGGGATGTTTTCCAATCCAACAATCCACAGAGATCTACCAACTTTTCATATCCTAAGTTTTTTTTTTTCTTTTCTAAGGCTACTATTTTGGCCCTAGAAACATTGTCTGGGTTTCCCCATAAAATGTCAAGTAAAAACCAGAAACCCCTGAAAATATAAAACAAACACTTTTGGCTACCTTCAATATGCTGATTAATTATAAGGGTTCATTTTCCTTTGGATGTAATCTCCATGTTTCAAAAGGTTTTTATAATATTACCTACTATTAGTACAATTGATAGATAATCTAGATTTTATTCCCAGACATATTAAATATCTTTGCTTTGTTTTCATCATCTAATTTCTCTAAAGAGACTAATTTGTCTAAATAATATAATGCTATTTTATATCATTATTCTAGTCTATGATAGCAGTTGAATTTTCCGAAAGGAAAATATTGAATGTGATGAAGCAAAGTGGTGTTCTCCCTTTCAATTAGGTTAAATGAGGACAAGAACTTGTATTATTTTCCTTTTTACTACTGAATTAGGGAATCCTGTTATTTGGTTAAAAAATTATTCTGGGAAACACTGTTTAGAATTAATAAATTTGTTGACTTTTTCAGGTTAGACATACATATTCTGTCTTCAAGAATAGATTTCTGTTAAAAGATTATCAATAGTTTCCCCAATATCCTCCATATAACAACATGCTTCATTTTCATAATTTTCTTCTGGGTTCATCAGCACCTGAGGTCATGTGCTGGGGACTGAGTAAGCACAACTTAAGAGGTGTGGATGACACTGTCCTGGGCTGGGACCGCTAGGACGTGTATTGAACCACTTGGCACATCCTCCGCTGCTATTCCCAAGTCTTCTGAGGCGGTGGGCTTGGCAGGGAGGGGCGGGGCCTAAGATAACTAGTTCTTTCTGTTCAGAGTTTTGGATCTTATGCTGATTCATTTTGGCTCACTCAGCTACTCTGTGCATATCCACTTAGCAGAAAAATGACTACCGGGGGGAGAAAGTTAATGTAAATATGTGACATGTACTTCAAGAAATTTGAAATCACAGAGTATCAGATTCCAAGTTACAGAAACATTCTGAAATGTGTACCAAGACATCAATTAACCGGTCTGTGGTGTGGTAATTACATAGTTTTTGCCTGATTTATTTCACTGAATTCACCGGGGGCTTCCTATCTCTATTAATGACATGAGGTTTCTCTTCATATTAAACCTTAAAAATTGAAATACAACAGTGGGTGCCTGGGTGGTTCAGTAGGTTAAGTGCCCTATTCTTTTATTTTTTTTATTTTTTTTATTTTTAATGTTTACTTATTCTTGAGGGAGAGATAGAGTGCGAGTGGGGGCAGGGCAGAGAGAGAAGGAGACACAGAATCTGAAGTAGGCTCCAGGCTCCCAGCTTCCAGCACAGACACGGGCTGGAACACACAAGCTGTGAGATCATGACCTGAGCCAAAGTCTGATGCCCAACTGAATGAGCCACCCAGGTGCCCCTAGGTGCCCTATTCTTGATTTCAGCTCAGGTCACGATCTCACAGTTGGTGGGTTCAAGCCCCACGTAGGGCTCCATACTCAATGTGGAGCTTGTTTTGAGATTCTCTTTCTCCCCCTCTCTCTTCCCCTCCCCCTGCTCATATGCACAAGCTCTCACTCTCTCGCTCTCGCTCTCTCACTCAAAAATAAACAGTAACAAATAAATAAAAACACAGTAAAAGTTTTGTACTCCCGTCCCACTGAGCACACTGCATGTTAGCACTTTGGAGCCAACACCGGCTTAGAAGATTAATCCCCAATTTCCTATGACTGACAAAATTCCTCATATTATACACAGGGAAACTGAGACTCAGAAACTCACTAAAATTACAGAGGGTTGAATATGCATAATAAATTATGCTCCCAAACTCCCAAATATATATTCCACTCCTTTTTGATGGCAAATAGGTGAACACTTTTAACTCTTAGATTATTTTTAATATCCTAATTGAAATATCAGTTTTATTAATGTTATAAATATCTTGCTCAAAATGCTGTCTAGTATTTACATTTGATGGGAAAGGATAGCTATAATGCATCCTGATATGAATATTGTGGGAATAAAGAGTTTGTGCAAAGCATTTTAGTGGTCATAGGAATTACCTAATATCCTCCTTTCCCCCCAGCCGTCTCTTATGAGACTATGAAGTAATTAGTTTCCTCTCTCTCTCTCTCTCTCCCTCTCTCTCTCTCTCTCTCTGATATTCCTATTGATGAAAGGGATTTAAGAACTATAGGGGCTTCAAAGGGAGTGGCAGAGTACAAAATGTGTCCTCAATTTTTAAAAACTTTATTGTAATTTTTTTTAATTAAAATATTCCCAGCACACTTCTTTGGTCTATAACCCTTGACAGCTGGTATTAACTACATTTTAACCTGTTAATGGTCTAACACTTTCAACACATATTAAGTAAATTCCAACTATTCGGCAAATATTGAGCCTATCAATGAAGGACAGCATGCTATTGAATGGATTGGGTCAGGATTGCAAGCAGGCCCAATTTGAGAGAGAAGAAAACGTAAGCAGTGAGCTCTTGGACATCGGTCTTAGAAATATTTGGGGGCACCAGTCTCCTCAGACAAGGGCAAAAAAAAGCTAAAATAAACCAATGGGATGACATCAAACTAAAACATTTTTTACACAGCTAAGGAAACCAACAACAAAACAAAAGAGCAACCTGCTGATTGGAAGAAGATATTTGCAAATCATACATCTGATAAGAGGTTAATATTCAAAATTATAAAGAATGTACACAGCTTAATATAAACCTCCCACAACCTGATTTTAAAAAGGGCAGAGGACCTAAACAGAACATTATTCCAAAGAAGACATACAGATATCCAGCAGACACACAACAAGATGCTCAACATCACTAATTATCAGGGAAATGCAAATCAAAGCCACAATGAGACATCACCTCACACCTGTCAGAATGGCTATCATCAAGAAGACAAAAATTAACAAGTGTTGGTGAGGATGCGGAGAAAAGGAAACCTTCATACACTGTTGGTGAAAATGTAAATTGGTAGAGCCACGCTGGTCAACAGTACGGAGATTGGACAAAAAATTAAAAAACATATATACCGTATGATCCAGCAATTCCATTTCTGAGTAAGTATCTAAGAAAATAAAAGCACCAATTAAAATATATATACATGTACCTCTTTCTTCCTTGCAACATTATTTACAATAGCCAAAATATCGAAGCAACTTGTGTCCATCCATAAATGAACAGATAAAGAAGATGTGGTGTATATGTACAATAAAATATTACTCAGCCATAAAAAGAATGGAATCTTGCCATTTGTGACAACATGGATGGACCTTCAGGGTGTTATGCAAAGTGAAATAAGTCAGGTAGAGAAAGACAAATACTGTATGATTTCACGTATGTGTGGTATCTAAAAAAACAAAACAAATAAAACAAAACAGAAATAGACTCACTGATGCAGGAAATAAGCTATTGGGTACCAGAGTGAGGAGGGTTTAGGAGGTTTGCAAAATAAGTGAAGGGGATTAAGAGACACAAATTTACAGTTACAAAATAAGTAAGTCATGGGTATATAATGTACAGCATCGGGAATATAGTCAATAACATTGTAATAACTTTCTATGGTGACAGTAACTAAACATAGCAAATGACTATGATGTACACCTGAACCTAACAGAGTATTGCATATCAATTATACTTCAATACAAACTTTTAAAAAATAAACAAAAATGACCTCAGTCACTTTTCATATACTGAATTTGCTTTGCATGGTATATGAAGTTAAAGATTTACAAACACAAACCAAAGTTAAAAATCTAAAAGGCAGGTGGGAGAAATCCCTTCCTTGCATGAAAAGATTTTTTTTTCAATTTTTTTCATGTTTATTTATTTTTGAGAGACACAGAGAACAAACAGAGGAGGGGTAGAGAAAGAGGGAGACACAGAATCCAAAACAGGCTCCAGGCTCGGAGCTGTCAGCACAGAGCCCGGCGTGGAGCTTGAACCCACAAACCAGGAGATCATGACCTGAATTGAAGTCGGACACTTAACCGACTGAACCACCCAAGCAGCCCTGAAAAGATTATTATTATTTTTTAATTTTAGATGTTTATTTTACTTTTGAAAGAGAGAGAGAGAGGAGAGAGAGAGAGAGAATGAGCGGGGAAGGAGCAGAGAGAGGGAGAGAGGGAGACACAGAATCTGAAACAGGCTCCATGCTCCTCACGGAGTGCAAGAACATGACCTGAGCAGAAGTTGGCGCTTAACCGACGGAGCCACCCAGGCGCCCCTGAAAAGATTATTTTAAATCAAACCTTTGACCTCTCTCTCTTTCTCTCCATTTCTCTCTCTCTTTCTCTTTTTCTCTCTCTCTCTCTCTTCCCCTCTTTCTCTGTGTATTTATTTATAATATCACTTGAAGATACGTTATGGATGGATTCCCTGATTCATTTTGTTATTTCTTCCTTTTTCACATATTTCTCTTTTCATCCCTAAATGTTACCCTGGCCTGTATGAATCTAGGTAGGAAGAAAAACACAAAGCATGACCTTCCATAGCAAGTGATGATCTTCCTTTGTCTCCCAGGCTAAGCCCCTGCACCCACACACTGCCTGGCGTGTGGAGACCAACCAGACGGCCCTCACTGTTAGATGCCAGAAGGGACTGTGTAAGCCAAGGGCCCTGGGCTCACAAGCTAAAACTTGCATGCTTGGCAAGGCTCAGATGCCAAGGTTTGAATCTCTAATAAACCACTCGCTGCCTCTCCAGTAATGATACCCTGGGGCTGCTGGGAGGGGATTCTTTTTATAGGAAACATACTCATAAGGATTTAATATTATCTTTCTGAACCCTTTGATTCAATAGGTTTTTTTTTTAACTTTCCCCCTTTATTTTGTAGACCCAGTGATGTGAGCCAGTGTTAATTCTTTATGCAACAGTAGTATGTAATCAACATCTCTCTACTGAGCTCAAGATTCTTTTTTCTTTTTTAACCATGTGCTTAAAAAAATAAAATATCTTGCCACTGAATGTCTTTTTACAGACTGAAAAGACTTTTAGGTTAAACAACATTTGTTAGGCTTTGATGCAATCAAATGCAATTTCAATCTTCTTGAAATATTCAGCCCTGCCTCTCTAAAATTGCACATATGTGTCAGCTTTCAATTTTTTCTCACTAGTGTTTTACACATGAAATCTATTTTCACTGAGAAAATGGAATCTTTGTGTCTTTGTCTCTCCGTGTACTGCTTTCAGGCATGTTCTGGCAGGGGCTTTGACTATCGAGGCACTGGGGGAGGGGCCTGGCAGTCATTTGTCAGCTTTACTTGCATCTGTAATTTCTGGCCACTCAGCAGTATTAGAGGGTCTCACAAACGGGGTGAGGAGAGTGGGGGGAGAGCTTGTCATTGATGAAAGCCAAACTCCAAATAACTGCCCGATGTTAATGACTGAAGAGAGAAAGGAGAGTCTGAAAAACTTTTATTGTGCTTTAATGAAAAAGATTTTTTTTGGGAGATGGCTAATTTACAAAATTGCACATGGTAACATTTTCAGATCTCAGTTTAGAAAGCCCCTGTCCATATTATGTTACCGATTTCATTTCTTTTAGCTTGGCAATGGCTCATGAAACTATTTTAATTTTCCACCAGTGGCTTCTGGTTATTTCTGCCCTTATTTCCTCGTAACATAACTGACAGCCCAATTAAACATCTGCATTTTTTAATCTGGACTTTCCTCCCATAACTATTTTGCTTTTCTTCTAAAACTTCCAGATGTTTTGGCTCCTTTATGATTTTAATGCATGCAAGTATATTTGCTCCTATTTCAAAGACACAGAGCTAGATGGACTGACCATATGTTTCTACATAAAAAGCTTTGTAATACACCAATAATATGATCAGTATTTTTGTCTCTTTATGGATTCACTTACGTTAGAATATATCTTATTGTGTTTTAGCACTTGACTATGAGTTGATCATTGAAACATTTTTGTGGGTTGAGTTCAGAATTCACAGTGTGAAATGTTAATTAATTGTTGTGGCCAATGAAGAAAGTATCCAACTCTGTTATCTCAGTGTCTAGTCTTAGGAATAGAAGCTGCTGTGATTTGTTTATTATTTTTGTCCTTTTTTTTTTTCTGGGAGAGATAAGAAGTTGTAAGCTATGTGAGACAACAATGTATTTTAACTCAGTTTCCGGCTTTGTACAGACATTAAAGGAATCATCAATATCTTGCCTTGGAAGTGTCTGGACAAGAGTTAAAAGAGTCTCTAATATATTTCAAGAAAACCTGTTTCCCATAATTAATAACAGGAAGCGGGGTAAACAGACATTTGCTGACAAATGAAACTGAAAACAGTAACATATACACAGACACGTGGGAAATGAAACAATGCATCATTGTACGGTTACACCACAGTGGCTCCATTACCACGGACTTATGCAATACTCACATAAAACTCCAGAGTAAATGATCATTAATTTTACATTTCAAGTCAATTTCTGACCATTCAAACACACGCTTGTAGAGTGTAATCCTTTCTCCCACTGGTTAGTATTTGAAGTGATCTCAGGTTATTTTTGTGCTTAACATTTAGGCAAAAAAGCCTTATTTCTGGAAAACAGAATTTCTAGACAATCAAATAAATATGAAGGAGGGCAATCTTTTTTTTTTTACCATTATTATGAGATTTTTAAAGCCTATTCTTACTGCAAACTCTGGAAATGAGAACACTTAATAGGATAATTTTGGTGTGTGTAAGATTGTTTTATTTGGAGTGGGAGGGGGTATATAATCATAAAGTCTCAGGCAAACTAAATGCAACAGTCATTAATTAGACAGGCGCAAAGGATCACTGGGAACTTGACCCACTTGTGCTAAAGCTTCAGACAAAGCTTCCCTGGGAAGTAATGTGTCTTTATCTTCCAATTGTATCATACAGTGGGGCTCTCTGATCTTAGTACTGACCTCGGAAGCAGCAAATTGATGTGATATGTGGTTTCCCTGCTTCTTAGAAACACTGAATTTGATTTGAATTTGTTTGTTTAATTCTTTTTTTTTTTTACATCAGTAGCCACTTAATTTGCAGTGAATTTTTAGGTATAAATGGCAATCCTTTAAGCGACACTGTCTTACTACATTTTAAAGGTAATTATCCATCCAAGAACTGCTAAGTGCAAAACGAAGCTTTATCAAATGTTTATTTCTGGTTTTAGAGGATGAATAGGGAAATAAAAAATTATGGCAAAAGTGAGGAAATGTTTTTGTTTTATGATGAACTATGTTGCAAATTAAAGGATGTATTTTGATGATTCTAGTGTAATAAGGAGAAATCTAAACTGTGTTATACAGCCAGAGCTATGTGTTTTCCTGGTGAGCTCCTAGTAAGTCACATCTGAACACTAGAGCAATGAGAATAGAATGTATTCTGGGTACTAGGGGCAGTGGTATTTGTCCATGTGTAATATACATACATGTAACTGAACTAGCAAAATCTGCAATAAATATAAATTTAAAGCAGAGTAAGTCTAATTTAAGCAGAGTAAGTCTAATTAAAAATAAATGTGAATTTTCATATTATATATATGTGTGGATAAGGAAAAGTAAATGTGACACACTTTATCTCCAGAATCTTTTAGTCATTGTGGATTTTGAAACCCACAAAATGAATATCTTTAATTTAAAGAAAAAATGAATTGGAAAAATATAAGGATAAATCTTTGTTAATTGAAAGTGCAAGTAAAATATTTTTTAAGCTGTAAAATGTAATAAGTTTGTAGAAGAGCAAGAAAAGTGTGTAAAATTTTAAATGATTAAATTTAAAGCATACTTATTTGGATTTTTTGAAGTAGGGGATGAACTACGCACATTGATTATGAAGAATATGGCAGTTATTCAGAATAATTTTTGTAAGAAAAACATAAATTAATAAATCCTAAATTACAAGAAATGTCATCACACTTCTCTTTTGTTAGATCCTTAAAGGAAAGTAAAGCCCAGCAGGTTTAGTCCTAGGATTATGCCATTTGCAAATTGATGCTTTGAAATACATAAAATATTTTTCCAAAATTCTTAGGTAAAGGATTTTCTTGAAAGACTTTAAGTATAAGCTAAAATCTATTAATTATTAACCATAAATTTATATGGAAGCAATGAAGATACACTTAAAAATATTTGTCTTCACAGGCAGACTCATTATTGTATGCACTCATGTCAGAGTATTTAAAGTTGTTCTTGGAAATGGTTCTTCCTAAAGATGATATAGATAATATGAGTTACATTGTTCAATGAAATGATCCCAGAGCCACTCAAGATCTGGTTACACTTATTTCTCAGGTGGGTTGAATAGGGTTACCAATGCCTGGCAAGGATACCTCCCCTCTTTCCTTTGACTCCATCAGAGCGCGATGTACTAGTTTTTAGATGAACCTGATGGGGAAATTTCAGTGCATTTATCAAGAGAATAACAATGAGCTCTGCACATAATTGCCACTGAGTCAGTAAATCATCTTGCTTTTGTAGGAAAGTACTAACTACAATTTCATTTCCTAAAAATGCGGTCTGGAAAGAAAAAAATATAATGGACATGAATCTCAGTATTACATTGGGCTTGGAACAATATTTTGATCCAAGAGCTAAAACAGATAAAGCAAAGTTAGACTTGTGTAAATTTTCTAATGGTGACACCTTTGGGTTCAAGTGGCTTGTGTACAGCATATGAATTTCACTCTTCTGTTTGTCCATCACATAAATCTAGATTTGATGGCTTCTTGTTTGATGGCACTGTTTTCTAGTTTTCATTTGTGTTTTAGGAAACTGCCCCAGGAAACACCGAAAATCTATCACCTGACTTCTGCCTTTCCCTTTTTTATTTTTATTTATGTACGTGTGTATTTATATACTTAGCCCTTTGTAAATTTTCTCTAAAGCGTATTTCAAATAGGTACAACTTGGATATGAATGGAAGCCGGCAAAATTATTTCTTGACTGCATGATGACTCTTGCCTTCTAACATCATTAGTAGCTCCTGTGGTCTACCTGGCACCTAGCAAATTCCCAATATAAGCTGGAAATTTCTGCTATGACTGTCAGGTGCAAGGTGGGCAATTTCCATTTACACCATTGACTGAAGAGCTAGGAAACAGTTGGGGTATTGGTCCAACTCTCTAACAGGGAATGTAGCAGTTTCAATACCCCCCACCCTGCTCCCCCTTGAGCTTCATTGTTATCATCAAACAAAACTCTAACTATTCCACACTTCTCAAAACGAGGAGATTCTTCCCAACTTCAACCAGGTTTCTGGAGCTCTTTTTGTCTTGCATTTTTGTGTGCTTGAGTTAGCACATTTCAATATATTTCCTGTTATTGTCATCTTTCTAAACAATGCAATCTGCAATATACCAAACCTATTGATGGAAAACATGTTATTTGGTTAATAATGTGCTAGCAGCAGAAACTATTGAGATTGAAGACCAGTTTTTAAATACCCAAGCATGAATAAATGGTGGTTTTGGTGGCACTTACGTTGGAGTAACAATTAAAATTTTATTTGTAGTATAAATATAGATCAGGACTGGACATGTACGTGGTCTATAAATACCAGGAATGCTGATTCTTCTGTAATGAACAATAGAGCATGTCTAAGATATAAACATCACCCTTTCTATTTTTTGCCTTACAATCAGGGCAAATGGCGAACTATTACTGCCATTAATATTATGCTTCTTTCATTTTCTTTTCCTACCAGTTTTGTGTAGTACTCCTTCAAAGAAAACCAAATTTGCTTTGCTAGAAGGGAAATTATGTGTATAAGTTTTAATTTTAGAAAGCAAAAGCATAAAGTTTGCCTTGGTAGCTTAACAGGTACAATATATTACATCCAAAATATATTCGGAAGCTGATCTAGTTCTGCTTTACAAAATCTGTGGGAATTTAAGAATAAAAATAACTTTAAAGTATAATTTGCAGTTTTTAAATGTAAATGAAAAATTTGAATGACATTGCTTAAAGAGAATTCCTGAAGTTTTAAGAGGCTGTGATTTACTTAAAGATTGCTTAGAAAACCTAAGGATGCATCACGAATTTTGTTAAATTTTATTTGCTTCCAGATAAAAGGTTTTTTGAAACTTTAAAAACATGGTACATAAATTCTCCATGAAAGGAAACTGGAACAATGTGTGCACAACTTTTGGGGACCGATGCTGTTCAATTCTACATTTCTATTCTGCATGGGATACAATATCCCTGAAGTTTTCGGCTCACTTTTATTGAAGAGTGATGAATAGGCATGTCAAATTGTGCACAGAGAATGGGACACAAATCAGCTCTGCTTGTTTCTGGTTTTTTTTTTCGTTCCCTAAATAAGTATTTATTGCTCATATAAACAGGGGGCGTGCCCTTTTATTTGGCAGCCCGGATTTCTTCCTTGTGGTCCACATTTCACAGGATGGGAATAGAACCAACAGCCGTTTGCACATCTAGGAAAGGGGTGTATTGAATAGGAAAACCACAGATTTTCTTTTCTTTCTGGTATGCCTTGCACTTTCTCTTGTAAATTCCATGGCCGCATATAGTGATCAAGCCAAACTTGCTACACGAGTTTAAATTACAATTTCAGAAAATAAAAATTCTTCTTTTAACAATGCTTCTGAAGCAAAACCATTCAACATTTATTTTTCTTTCAGCATAGTGTACAATGTTAATTATATATAATGCAGCAATATCTTTTTTTTAATAATTAGCTCTTACAAAGTTTAACATGTAGATTATGAAATTTATTGTCAATACAGTATGAAAAGAAAACTTCTTTATTTTTTATATTTTGTTACTACATTTCCATGTATAATTTCAAGAAGAATTATTTGGTTATGTTGTAAGGCTCTATGAGAAAATATTCCTAATGCTAATTATTAGTTTCAGAAACTTAAATATTTGAGATATTTGTGGTTTTGAGGGGCAATGTATTTTTTGTTAATGGGATTAGAAAATTTTGGGCCCTGGAACCTAACAAAACTACCAAATAGCTATTTCATTATACTCTTTCATCATACTTAGTATGCTCATTGAAAACAGAACAGAACGTTAAATAGAAGACACAGAGGATAATACACTCCAATTTCTACTCTTACATAATCTTTTGAAAACATCTAAAATATGCAATCAGGGTTTAAGCATGCCTGGCTTTCAATCAAACCAATTTTTAGAAAGATAGGGTTGAGCATCAGTGGCTCTAAGAGAATAAATTATTCTATCCTACTTATAGTGAATCTACATGCATCCATTATAGCATCTCCTAAGACAGGAAAAATCACTTGTTCCTCTTAACATCTGTATGGGAACATGAAAGATTTGCATTGGAAGCATCCTTGGACCCAACGATACTCTACATAACAAATATAGAGTGCCATCTTGAATGCCCTTGGTGACTATACATGTTTAAACACTGTTCCTTTCTGTATTTTAATATATTCTCAGTCCAGTAAATATGCACGGAATGAGTAGCCCTGGTAGAAGATGGTTGATGTTTCCTATTTCTTATGCTCCACATCTTCTATACTCACATCTGCAAATTCTCCTATGGTCAAAGATTAATTAGCACAATCATTGAGGAAAAAAAAAAATAAAAAGAGGGATCCAAAGGGAAACTATCTTAAGAGAGATGATGAAACTTAATCTTTGATGGGACAGAAAGAGGTTAAAAATTCTCTTTGGAGAATTCTCCAAATAAAAATTCTCTTTGGATACTGAACAAAATGCCTTTTTGCCCTCTTTAAGAAGAAACAACTGGTAGGAGTCACCAGATATTATTTAGCTTCTCAAGGCTAATGGCGGGATTTTCCTCAGATCATTTAAAACAATTACTTAGGAGTCAAGTCTTCAGAAAGCAAGGGCTGTGTCCAATTCTCTGTTATTCTTCCTATCTTCTAGCCTGGATGGCAAGCATTTTAGGGACCATCTGTAGATGCACAATGCATTAAATTCTCTTTGAATTTTCAGAGGAATGAGATGGGGAAGAGAGAGAAATGAATGCTTGACTCAAGAGGCTGAGAGTTTATTTGAGTCAGGTATGGGTCTAGTAGAAATATGCAGAAAGGATTCTTATGGAGGAAAAATGACTCATAAGAATGTGAGGGGGAAGATTTTTTAATGTCAATGTCCATATTTCCTGATTAAAATACGGACATTTGCATCATGCTTTAGCAGTCTAAATATAATAGCAACTAAGACTCTTCAAGAGTCTTAATTGCTTCAATCCTTATTCAAGAACAGGAAAAAACTAACTGGGTAGACCCTTAATGGTCCAGTAAAATGTACTACCATTACAATAAAACCTGTTAGCTGATTAGTTAATATTTTAAAGTAAATGAATAGATGATTGAGAATTTTTTTAGAATTAAAATAGACCGGTCTTTGGCTAACATTTCACAATAAAGAATTATGTCCATAGTCAATATGTCAATATTGACTAATTATGAATTAGTCAATAGAGGGAAACTTAAATTTTTACATTTAAAAATAGTTTGTTAAATGGTATCTTCAGGCCTGCTTTTAATAACATTTAATTTTTAAACACACATATTTAAAAACAAGGCAACAAAGACAATATCACTAATCAAATGTCAGCATTCTCCCACATAGAGTTAAAAATCACTCAAATATGAATTATTGCATTACTGTTTGAGGCCTATCAAATTCAAAACGTTGATAAAAAAAATCATACAGGAGCCCCTGGGTGGCTCAGTTGGTTAAGTATCCCATCTTGATCTCTGCTCGGGTCATGATCTCACGGTTTGTGAGTTTGAACCCCCTGCCTGGCTCTGCACTGGCAGCACGGAGCCTGCTTGGGATCCTGTCTCTCCTTCTCTCTGCCCCTCCCCTCCTCTCAAAATTAATTAATTAATTTTTAAAAATCACTACAACAATCTTTTGAAAATAAAATGCTCATGACTTAAAAAAAATTTTTTTTTAATGTTTATTTATTTTTGAGAGAGACAGAGACAGAATGTGAGTGGGTTGGGGCAGAGAGAGAGGGAGGCACAGAATCTGAAGTGGGCTCCAGGCTCCGAGCTGTCAGCACAGAGCCTGACATGGGGCTGGAACTCACAAGCTGTGAGATCATGACCTGAGCTGAAGTCGGACGCTCAACTAACTGAGCCACCCAGGCGCCCCATAAAATGCTCATGATTTTTTATGAAACTAACCATGTAGTTAATATTCAGAATTTTTCTTAATGCCAAAAATATTTTACATATGACCTTTTAGCTCAAAACTCTTCCTGGTTATGCAGAAAAAACCTGGGAAAATGTGAAAAGTGGAAAGAACAGTAGCTTTGGAGCTTGGGATCTGGGATCTGGCTTCACTTCTGACACAAAGCATGCCACCAGGGATCTTTGAGAAGTGGGATTCATCCTAACAGATGAGCCCCCCAAAGAGTAAGTGGGAAAATAATTGCCATGATAAATACGATATCATGGGGTCTCTTAGAAAAGGGACTTTTCTTTAATCATCATCTGGTAGAATTCTACTTAGTAAAAATCTGAATGAATAATTTGACCTTGGTACTATCTTAAAATATATCCAGAATCCAGCCATTCCTCAGCACCCCACTGCTACCGTCCTCATACAAGACACCTGCATCTCTTGCCTGGATTATCACCATAATGTCCTGACTGGTCTCCATCCTTTATCCTTACACATCACCACCAACCTAGCCTAACATGCTCTTCACCCAGAAATCATAGTGGACCTTTTAAGTCTAGAGCCAAATCACATTAAGTCCACTGCTCAGAATAAGAGTCCAAAGCTTAACCATGTCTTGCAAGGGCTCTGCAGAATCTCCCCCACCCCATACCTTCACATTATCTCCCGCCACTGTTCCCTTGTTCACTCTGTTTTAACTCTAATGGTCACCTTACTCTTCCTCAAGCACCTTACGCACATTCCTTCCCCAGGGCATTTGCACTTGCTGTGGCCTGGTCTCAAAAGCTTTCTTTGAATATTCATATTGTCCCCACTACTTTTTTATTCAAACCTTAGCTCAAATATGATCTTATCATAGAGGTCTTCCCTGAGAGCTTTATATAAAATTTCATACCACACTTATTGCCTGTCACCTTACTGATTTTATACATGTATTTACTGTAAGCAGAGAATTTGTTTGCTTATCGTTGTCTTTTCAGTAACTAAAGGAGTGTCAGACTTAAAATATAGGTGCGTAATACATATGGAATAACAGAACTAATGACTAGCAATCAGTTTTAGAGGTATATAAGCCATACAAATCTCTTCAGATTACATCTATTTTTGCACACCCCAGTCACCTCTTCTAATCTTGCAGTAGTATGTCTGTTTATGTGATTCACTGATTTCTCAAGGTTTATTCTTTGATGAGTTCTTTATCTGTACTTTTTAATGATTAACACTTAGAGTATACTCTCATTAAAATCTGGAGAAGTCACCATTGTGTTCCACGCTGGCCATTACTGATCACAGATTTGTAGTCATGAGAATTAAATGCAATCTATATGATAAAATGATACAACTCCTACCTGATTCCCTCAATTTCTAAGGTTGTTATATTCAGCTTATACAGAAATTGCAACTATTTGATTATTACAATTTAGACAGAGAAAATTTAGTACTCTTAAAATTGCTAGAGCTATTTCATTCTTAGAACCAATTCTCAGATTTCCGCAGTTTTTCTAAGTCCTTTACCCACCCATTCAGTATTTCAACAAATATTCACTTTGCACCTACTAGATTAAGAGCACTCTGCTGAGTGATTGAGATCCTGCCTTCAAGGATTGGTCTTCTAAGGATGAAAGACAATAACACAAGAAACAAAGTGTTAAGTGCCCTGAAAGGGATAGAGCTGAAAGGTTATTAGAGTTTAAAGAAGAGATTAAGTCCAGCAGTGATAGATAGGGAGGCGTATTGGAGAAGGTGGCATTTGAGTTGGGCCACATTTGGACATTCAGAGAAGAGCAGGGAAAAATCATTTCAATAGGAGGAAATAGCATAAGCAAACTAGGGAGGTATATGGAAAAGAAAACAATAGCTTCCCATAATAATGGGAAATCTTGGACTATGACTGTTTATACACTTAAGTTCTCTGTATAAAAATTATACTAACTCCAATATACAGTAAGGCCTAAATTTAAATGCACTTGTGTATACACTTGAAAATATTCATTTCAAAAACTAAAACATCTCCATTGTTTTTCCTAGTTTTATATTTTGAAGCAAAAATAAATTTTCAATGATCACAGTAGATTAGAGAATTCTGTACGCAATAATGATACATTATCACAGGTAATGTACTCATATTTAGATTTGAGCACTTGAAGAAAAAAAAAAGAAAAAATAATATACATTTTCAAGCCATTAGGAAATGTGCCACATATATTAGGTTACATCGTAAGTGATCAGGTATTTGCTTATGTGGCAAGATGCATGCCTTCATAGGCACATGGAGGTTGTTTTCCTGTTTTGTATACCCAATGAATACAAATATGGCAAACTTGCTGGGAGGACTTAGGGTAATACCGTTCTTCCATTTTTGTATTTCTAGTGAGAACAAACGATTTATAATTTCAGTATAACTTTCATGTTCCATCGCATTACTAGCAAATAAGTGGCAAAGGAAGAGAATATTACTTCCAGTTAGAATGTCAGCATTGTGCACTTTCCACATCTGAAAGCATCTTATACTTTATATAGCATCATTTTCAAATGCAAACTGTCAATGTTCCTGTACAAAGTGGATATTGAGCAAGGCAGAGCAGTTACATGGGCATTGGGAGGCCCAAGGTACCATCAGCCCCTTTAGGAGCCAGGCACATACTCTTAGGATTAACAAGCTAGAGTCCTTCCTTACGTGGGCTGCATTTGCTTTTTATACTTCCAAGAATAAAATTATATCTAGCCTGAAATTACCTACACTGACTTCAGCATGTGCTCCAAATGTGTAAATGAGGACACAATAAAGAGGAAAATAAACGGCTGTGTGTTTTTAGTATTTTGTTTAGAGAATAAACTGTTTGGGACAAACACAAGTTATAGTTCATGTTTGGATCATTATTTTATTTTTGGCAAATATGATGTTACCTCATCTGAACTGATGCCTGAGTTATTCTTCCAAAATGCAGATTTGATCCTGCCATACTCTCTGTTCATAATCCTGGAAAGACTGAGTGACCCCTGATTACCTGATGCATAGCAAGTGCTTTATGGTTGCGTGAATGAGCCAGGTGTTTACATAAGGGCTACATGGGACTTCCAGAATAAAGAACTCCACATGTACCTATTGAATAAATGCCTCTGTAAACCCAAGGTGTTTTGTGGGAATTAGGTAGCAGACTGCCTTCAGACTGAAATTGCGACTCTTCTCTTGGTCTCCAGCCTGTTAGACTATATTACAGAGTTTGTTTGGACTTGTTACCCTTCTCAATTGCATGAGCAATTCCTTAAAGTCAGTCTTTCTCTTTCCTTCTATCTACACACACACACACACACACACACACACATGCACGCATGTGCATGTGCTGATGCACACTACTGGTTGTTTGTATGGAGAACACCACTGATACAGAAAGGTTGGATGTCTTAAAAATAGCTATCTAGGGGCGTCTGGGTGGCTCACTTCAGCTCAGGTCATGATCTCACAGTTCGTGGGTTTGAGCCTCCTGGCACGCTCTGTGCTGACAGCTCGGAGCCTGGGGCCTGCTTCGGATTCTGTGTCTCCCTCTCTCTGCCCCTCCTGTGCTTGTGCTCTGTGTGTGACTCTCTCTCAAAAATAAATAAATGTTAAAAAAAATTAGAAAAAATAGCTATCTAAACACCAGTTAGCCTCTTCAGGTAGGTTTTGCTGTATAACTCCTTGGCAAATCCTGTCACAGACTCCCTTTTGGAATAATTTTAGAACTAGGTCAGTAGAGATCAGTTGGATGCGTTGGCTTCACCTTTCTACTAGAATTATTCCAACATTCAAGACCAGCTATTCTGAGAGTCACTATTACATCTCTAGAACGTCTGTGCTGAAAGGCAGCAACTGTGAAGGTTATTTCTCTTGTATGCCACATCCTGCTGTTAGCTGCTCCAGGAGGCAAAGAGTTGATATCAGTGGAAAGGCTGAGAACAGAAGACAGTGAGGGAGAAAAATGAGAGAATTCCATGCCTCCATCAATATTTTGAGCAAAATGGTTTCCAGTATCTGCAAAAATTAATTCATTGTGCACGGTGAAATGACTTGGTTAGAGAAGTTCTCTTCCTGTGATTACAATTTTAAGTATTTGTGGCAGAATTTTTATCAAACACCAATCTCAGGCAACAAAATTTTTCATATGACAAAATACTTTTTTCCAGATATTTGCAATGCCCTCTTATTTTAATTATTAGGATAGTGGGGTGCTTTTAGAAGGAGCCTTTGTAGAAACATTGAATGGAATCCTTTATTTAAAAGCATGTTTAATTTGATAGTGAAACCAGAGTTGAATGGTTGGTAGAAAGGTGGACAGAAGGTTGAGAAGCAATTTTCTTCGGGCGGCCTTAGGCGAAGGATCAATTTACTCTGCCCTTTACAGTTTGGAACCCTATATCTTAGTCCTGGGGAAAATAAAGGGAATATGCCTTTGGTGCAAATCTCCACGGGCTCTTTACATACAGCTCTAAAAGGAGATTTTTGGCCATCACTTCAACCTTTGGTCACAACTCTTCCTTATGGAGAATTTTTTTCCTTTTGACTCTCTCTCTCTCTCTCTCTCTCTATACACACACACACACACACACACACACATGTTATTTGTTAGCTGTTTTTAAGAATATTAATTTAGGGGCACCTGGGTGGCTCGGTCGTTAACTGTCCGACTTCAGCTCAGGTCATGATCTCACGGTTCGTGAGTTCGAGCCCCGCATCGGAGTCTGTGCTGACAGCTCAGAGCCTGGAGCCTGCTTCCGATGCTGTGTCTCCCTCTCTTTCTGCTCTTCCCCCACTCACACACTCTCTCTCTCTCAAAAATAAATAAACATTAAAAAAAATTTTAATAAAAAAGAATATTAATTTAGATCATTGAATATGGGATTTTTTTTACTCTAAACCTATATTTTATTATTTTGTTCTGTATATTCTACTTCCTTTTATGTCTTTTGTGTGTATCTTTATGGGGAAAGGTTCCTTCTCTTGCTCTTCATTATCTGTGGGCAGTGACTCTACTGGCACACCTGCATAATACTCTTCACTCTTATTCATTCTACTCCGAGAGGCAGTTAATTGGAAAGTTTGGAAGGACAAACTGGGTATGTGAGCCAGCATACATGCATCTGTGTGTGTGTGCATGTGCGTGTGCGTGTGTGTGTGTGTGTTTCTGTCTGTCTTTTGTTCTCTCTGTTTCTCTCCCTGAAGAACTGGTCTGCCTGCAGAATGTATATACTCTTGGATGACCTTCATGCCATAATGTTCAGCCCGCATGCTCAAAGGTATAAGCCATATTTTTTTTCAAAATGATTATCTGCAGCAGTAATAAAGGTGATATCCTCTCTCCATCTGTCTTACTTTTTTTATTTCAGAACTTGAGCAGGAAAGAAGGGTACTATTTATTGAGTGCCTCGAGAATCTGAACTATGCAAGCATTGTTTGAGACAAACAAAATCCTTGTCCTCTGCAGGAAACAAAGCACTACCAGCATATATTTACCTATATGTCATACTGCTATTATGATAACCCCTGTTCTTTTTTAATTGTGGCTCATAACTGTGTGTGTAATAGGGCCCAATGTGACATATTTTTATTTTTCTCTTAAAAAAAGCCTTAGCTCAATATCTTCAATTAGTTGTGTTGACACTTCATTTTCTCTGAGGTGAAATCATAACCTGTACCTATTTTAGGATAAGTCCAGCGAATACAAATGAAAACTTTTGATGGCAAACACCTGTATTATGCCTTCTTTTGCTCTATTAGATTATGTAAATTTGACCCAAAACAAATCGCTTTAACAATTTTCTTTTCTTTTTTTTTTAAAGTTTTACCACAGGCTTTGCTATTTTTCAGAACTGATGTGTACTGCTGTTGCAAACCTCTTAATCCTTTACTACTTTTAGACATACAAAGAGCCAAGATAGAGTATGATGCCTGCCCTGTTACCGTATGATGATTTCTTTATTCTTTTCTTGGGTGTTCCTCATAATTTAGAGGGAGCATTTCTCTCCATTGAGAAAACCCGTGAAAGCTAAGAGCTAAGTAAAAGTCTCCCTTCTCATTTACTTTCTCAGCAATTGGAACCATAGAGGTGTCAGTAGAGGTAGGATGCCACTCTAGCATCAGAATGCTTAACCATATGAAAGTGATGACAATTTAGTCAAAACTCTTGAAAGTGGCTGCATTGGGGGCAAAAAGACACAGTAGTAAACCAAACACAAGCTGAGACTACATGTATGTCACAGTCAGCATTTCAGAGGCGGCTGACAAAGAACAATATTCATACTGACAGGCTCACTAGAGACCACGACCTGAGTAAACAGAAAGAGAGGGCCTTTCTGGGGGAGCACATGGTAGCTGTTATCATAGGTGCTTGGAATCCTACACCAAAGTGTCATTCCCACAAAAATGAGAGGTGAGAGCAGAATGGCAGGGGCTACCATTCCATTCGTGACACTTGAAATCTCTTTGGAAGTAGCCCCGTGCACCTGAGTCTCTATGACCAAATGAGAAATGTGGCTGTTGCTTCTGAATGCCTCACAAGTTTCATGCCATTCCCCAGTCAGAGTGTAGTGTCCAATGGCCTCCCTGTAGTCTTTGCAGTATGTTCCCTTGCTATTTTCCTGACATTTTCTTTTCTTCGTTGAACCATTCTATGCCATCCTGCAACCTATCTTAGCTTAAGATCTGTTTAGCAGTTCCATTTGGCATAGATCCCTCCAGGTCCCTCTCCAGAATGAATCAAAACCCCTGATGTTGATATGGCCATTCCTAGAAAGGAGGATTCTGTCATCTGGCTCAAATCTTCTGAAGGTTAATTGCAGATGAGTCAACATCAAAATAAGCCCCTCCTCATTTTCCTTGCATAAAGAAAGGAGTAGAAAGGTCATCACGGTGATGTTGATGAATGGGACAGAAATAATATGAGGATTCATATTAGGATCTAAGAAATAAAGACCCAAGTTTCAAGATGACAAGTGGCAAGAACTCACTTGTAAATTGGACCAATGGCTCTATAATCAATGATCCCATGAGCTACTCTTGTTATGAGACTCCAAATTATTCTAGAAATTACAGTTTGATGGGAATATTTCGTTTCCATCTCTCTAGCTCCCTAAGCATTATGGTATTTCATCAATTGCACTGCTCTGAAATAACTTTGAGACCACATTTTTTTTTTTTGGTTTTCAAGTCTGCTGTAAAGATTATATACTATAACACATTTAAGCCATAAGAATAGACTAGCTCTGGGGCGCCTGGGTGGCTCGGTCAATTAAGTGTCTGACTCTTGGTTTTGGCTCAGGTCATGATCTCAAGGTTTCATGGGTTCGAGCCCCACATCAGGCTCTGCCCTGGCAGTGTGGAGCTTGCTTAGGATTCTGTCTTTCCCTCTCTCTCTCTGACCCTTCCCCACTTGTGCTGTTTACATTTCTTTCAAAACAAATACATAAACTTAAAACAAATTTTTAAAAAGTAATAGACCAGCTCTAATTTTGAAGATTCTTGAAGCAGCTACAGGTAAGACTAAGTTGACCCAAAACATGTGGTCAATGCTTATGCCCACTGTGCTAATGCTGTGCCATCTACATCCTCAATGATATCACTGATTTGATGAATGTGACCCCTAGAACACAGAGAATAACATGAATGAATTTTAAGATCCAAAGTGTTACTTGAAATGTATCTGAGTTCTTCCAAATGCCTGTAGATTTATTGGAACAAATGTCCTCCAGCAGAAGGTACTTGTTTGATCACATTGAAGGTATCCTGCTTAGTGTTTCCTTTCAAAATATGTACATGTTCTCATAACTGGGGAGAATGGGATTATAGTCAAATAATAATGACTTGACATCACTATCAGAACAAGTGGTAGTTATCTAATTAAAAATACTCTTTCAAATTACACAAAACAAGGAACATTAATACAGATCTGTCTCTTTTTTTCTGAAAATGAACTGATACATTTGATTAATCCTTAGATTGCCATTTTCAAATATTGTCGGTATTAAAACATAGACGTTATCCCAAAATTAAACTGTATATAATCCAATGTTTACTTTTATAATTCTGAGTTTAGGATATTTCTCTGGTCTTTATTGTGAACATCCATTATCTGAAAATTATTGAAAGAAGGATAATTTTGAAAATGTAATTCTTTGGGGCTCCTGGGTGGCTCAGCCAGTTGAGCGTCTGACTTCAGCTCAGGTCATAACCTCATACTTAGTGAGTTCAAGCCCCGCATTGGGCTCTGTGCCGACAGCTCAGAGCTTGGAGCCTGTTTCAGATTCTCTCTCTCTCTCTCTCTCTCTCTCTCTCTCTCTTTCTCTCTCTGCCCCTCCACCACTGGTGCTCTGTCTCTCAAAAATGAATAAACATTAAAATTTTTTTTAAAGAAAATGCAATTCTTTGAAATTTCTGCTTGTTTTGGATTGTGCATACTTAAGAGGTTGCTATCTTCACATTTAAGATTTTATGATAAAATTTCCTACATCCATGCAGAAAGATCGTTGTCTCTTAACTTTAGCATATATTTTGAATAAAAATTAATTACTTTCAGCACTTTTATTTTTAACCAACTTGATTATGAACACTTTGAGGATGGAGAATAAGTTTTTCTCATGTTTTGGATACCTTTTTACCTGTGTAGCCTAGTATTTACATTAACAAGAGCTTGATAAATAGGCATTGAACTAAAGTAGCACAGTGATCCAGTCTCTATCTTTTTGCTATGACCAGAATCTACGCAATTTGGTTAACATCTCTTTTGCTTTCTACTCTTCACGGACACCATGTTAGTTTAACTTTACTCTTTATGTACTTGGTAACAAACCCATGATAACACATGGATATTTCATCGAATGATTTGAAAATCACTTATGAATATGAATGTTTAAGAGAAAACTGAATGGAAATTATGAACAAGTATTTAAATATAAAACTTTCTAATAAGAGTTTTCTAAGAGACTTTTGCAATAACTACTCAGTACCACTTGAAAGACTGATTAGAGTGGTTATTTCTCAGAGACAAATTAATGGAACTTCTTCAGGATAGTCAACATAAATTTAGAAGACAATTTCAAATTTATTGTAGAACTTCTCAGAATTTAGAGCAATATTGCAGACAGGAAACTGCCAAAATAGCCTCCAGTCCCTTGCTAGGATGTTGCCTTTGACCTTTCACAAGTTTTACCATAGTAGGCTGAAATTACACATAGACACACTAGATACATCTTTTAAAATAGTGAGTACCTTCAAAGATACTTTCAAGTGAATTAAAAATACATATAGTAAAAACTCTTTCAGATGTAGCATATTTTTTAAAAATGCTCTACTGTTGTTTATGGAATGAATGAGTTTCTGTAATGAGTTTCACTACCTGCCGTGAAATCAAGAACTTTTTTTTTTTTTAGAAAGCTGAGAAGCAACAAGAAAATTTTCGGGCAGTGACTGACATTTCTTCTCCAAGAGAAAAGTTGATTTGAGTCAGAGTTTCACATCTAGAAACATCCAGTTGAATAACACTTAAAAAATCATGAGAGAGAAAGTCTTGTGAGTCCAGCCAAGCCTCCAACTAAACCAAATTTTAGCTGTTTATAGAAATTTTAGAAAATGACAGAAAAAAAAATGAGAGGTGTGAGATTTTAGAATTTCTAAGTACATATTTTTATTTCTTGACAGACTCCATTAACCCTGATCCAAGATTGAGATTGTTTACAGATTTTCTTTTTTAAAGCATGAGAACACGAACTATGTTGATGTCCAATATCTTCCCTAGAGCTAACATTCAGTAAACATTTTAGATTGATTATTAAATGGCCACACTGTAACAATTTGATAGCACTGTCTGTGGGTGTAATTTTGTCCTTTTGTAAGGATCATTGGTGGCTACATTCATTTGGACGAAGGCCATTACAGACTGGACTTCTGTGCTACTGTAAATTGTCTTAAAGCCAAGTTCAGTGCATTTACTAAAGTGCTTTGAGATTAATTTTTTTTAAGTTTGCAACCATTACTGATATACATTTTTGTCTGAAACAGCATTAGTGCTATTTAGATGGAATAGCAGAATATAATTGTTGATTAGGTAAAGCAGATAAAAACAAGAAACTGATGAGCCACAGGGAAATATGACTGAGAACAAATTGATTTCATAAAACAAATATAATTGGTGTGAAAATAAAAGGTGTATTATCCACACAGGTCAAATCCTATTATAGTGACTTTCAAGAGAACTCAGTATAGACGAATTTTAAATAAATAAGTAAAATAAATGGGCTTTTCCATGGTGCTAATATATGTTCTGTCTCAATCTTCCTTGTAATGGAACTCATTAGAGAGATTTGACCTGCACATCTAAGAATTGATTACCCATGATAATGTGAGATCGGGCAGGCATCCTTTCTAGAATTAATACCATCTTGCATTTATAAAATGCTTTATTACATGGATGTCCCCCCCCCCCCCCACCATCACTTATTATTCCGTAGTTTAGGACAATAATGGAAGAAAAGCAGTTAGATGCACATGTGATGTCTGGTCTTTGGGTTCAAATGCTACTCCACCATGACAGGCGTTGTGGCAGCTCGGGCTTACTACTTGGCCATCCTGTTTCCAAATTCCTTCACTTCCAAAGAAGGGATGATAATGGGACTTACATCACGGAAATTTTAATAGGAATTAGATGCACACTGTACATAGTACCATGATTTAAGAGGCTGTAAACACTTAATAAACATGCTTAGTGTCATGGGATGTATGGGGTATGTGTTAGACTGTTCACAAATGAGGAGCTGAATAACAAAGGCTTTAAGTGCTTCTGTAGGAGGTTTGATGCCTTTCATTAAAGCAAATTGACTCAGCTTTATCTTTACCAGGACTTTTATCAGAACTGATGTTATTAGGCAAATGGAAATGTTGTGCTTTCATCTCTATATGTTTTCTTTTATCCAGTCATTTTTAGAGAGACACCTGAGAAACTGAAAGAATTCTACCTTATCATTCTAGATAATTTACTCTCTGAATCTGGATTACTCACTTCTTTTTTCAAGGCTCGGTTTCTGTTGTCTACTGGCAACAGTGAAAATAATATTATTTCACAAACCAGATAAACTCTTGAGTTTTTGCGATTTGACTCTAATAAATAAATTTCTCAAGTTAAAAGAAAAGAAATCCACATTGTGATCATAAAAAAAATGTTGCATTTCATTTTATAAGTGTTATTCAGGCACTGATGTTTCCTACTTCCTTTTGTTTAACATCCCAATTCAGAAATAGTTATAATGGAAATTCAGATGCATAAAATCAACTTAGCATTGACAGCAATTATGGAATTAAACTTTTCCTTACCAAGTCCAAATGTGATCGTTAATAATGTATTGTGTGTCAGCATGCGCATATGTATAATGTGTCACAGCTTTACATAACGATAGACAAAATTCAAACCTGATATAAGTAAATATTTCTGAAAGCGGACATGATTTTCATTAAATCATTAACTTCACATTTTAAGTTAAGAAACTACTTTCTAGATTTAATATGATACTTTTATTTTTCTTCTTCATTCCTTCTTTCTAAAGATTAAGCTTATATGACTATTTGGATAAAATGATATTTTTATTATTTACAAAAAATTTTTAAACATTTATTTATTTTTGAGATATGGAGAGAGACAGATCATGAGCAGGGGAGGGGCAGAGAGAGAAGGAGACACAGAATCCAAAGCAGGCTCCAGGCTCTGAGCTGTCAACACAGAGCCCTATATGAGGCTTGTGAGATCATGACCTCAACTGAAGTCAGACATCTAACCAACTGAGCCACCCAGGTGTCCCAAAATATTTTCTAAAAGAAGGATAAAGGAAATCACAGACATTTCTACAATTTCATATTATAGATAATTTGATAACACTTGATTTTTGTATTCTGTGGATATCTACCAGGAACTTTAATTTGGATCTCTTCTGTGTTTTTACAATATTCTGAAGGCAGAGATCATTTTGGTGGACAAATAAGCTTAAGAAATTAATCTGTAATTGTCTGATTTATGACACAATCTGAATAGCTGTTAGATTGTTGATCACAATTTCCTAAAAGGGTAAATTAAATCTCTTACATAGACTTTAGTAGAAAAAAACTCAATATAATTATAGCTCTTTATATTTCAAGTGCATTTTTGTAATTCACTTTATGTTTATTAGTTAACGCACTTGACATATTTTCTTCCATGGACTCCCATCACTCATGCTGTACTCTTGATTTTTGGACTTTTAGTATTACCTTTGCTTCTGACATTTGAATCTGAAAATTCGGTTCTGTATATTTAACCCCTGTGGGAGTTCAATATATATACACCACAGTCATAAACTAGTTTAAACCTAAAGCATAGCCTAAATTAGCAAGAGAATTTATAACTTGCTTAAGTTGTTCGTAAACAAGAAACTTGAACAAATTTGCATTGCTAAAATCCAGGGTAAAAATGTTGTCAGAGTTCCTCAACAGTCTTTCAATGATCAACTTCCCTATAATATAAATAGTGGTAGTGCTAACTTGAAATACAACTTTGGTAATACTTTGAAGATGTCTATTTTGTAACTCTTAGTACTAAAGTCTAGATCAGCATCTGGGAAACCCCCACAGTCATATCACATGATTGCAGTAATAACAGTTAAGATCTACCCTTCAGTGAATCCCTTCTTTGGTTGTACAACCCAGTGGTTCCAGATTATTATGGAGTTTGTAAAGACTAGTCTACTTAAAAAAATGTTTATGAAAAAGTGACCATGTTGTTTCCTGACTTGACTTGGCTTAACAGTAAAATGCATTGTCTGAATTATCTAGGCTTTCCTTACACTATATGATTTTACATATGATACTTCATGCAGGATATTAGCAGATTCACATGAAGAATATCCATCAGAAGGCACATTCAAGAATCAAAGTTTACATACAAAGGGATTTAACAAGTGAAAATTAAACATTTAAAAGCAATAGTTTTGAGAAAGTGTAAATATGACTGTGTTTCCAATAGGCTGGACCACTTGGCACATGTATACCATATTGAGATTATTTTGCAAGCACAGAATTCATTAATCTGTTAATAGTCTCAATTTCAGCTAATCATGCAGAGGTATGTCCTGGGACCTTGGAGGTCTTGTGTCCCTAATTCCCTAAACTACTGACAGGGAAATTGAGATCCCAGAGGAGTCACTCAGTTATTTAGTAACATATCTTCTTACTCCATACCTAGTGTTCTTTCTATTTGCTGTGTGACTCTAATGAGAAACTGACATCAAAATACTGAGAGATGTTAATAAATTAACCAGAGTTTTGGAGAAATGAGAATAAAAAAGACCTCAATGAATGGCACTATGAAATTATTTGGAAGGAGGGGTGCCTGGGTGGCTCAGTCCATTAAGCGTCTTGACTTCGGCTCAGGTCATGATTTCAGTTAGTGGGTTCGAGCACCGCATTGGGCTCTGTGCTGACAGCTCAGAGCCTGGAGCCTGATTCAAATTCTGTGTCTCCCTCTCTTTCTGCCCCTCCCAGCTCGCACTGTCTCTCTCTCTCCCTCTCTCTCAAAAATAAGTAAACATTTAAAGAAATTAAAAAAAAAAAGAAGTTATCTGGAGGAAAAGGATATTGGCAGCTAAAAGGCTAAGGAAGATGATAGGAAGCTGAGAGAGAAAAAAGAAAAAAGTTCCATAGATATTTAGTAAATATGTTTGCTGTTCTTTGGGCCATGTTATAGGAAAAGAGCTTTTAAAAATCAGTTTTCCCGGGGTGTTTGAGTGTTTCAGTTGGTTAAGCATCCGACACTTGATTTTGGCTCTGGTCATGATCTCACTGTCATGAGCTAGAGCCCCGCATCCGGCTAAGTGCAGAGCCTGCTTGGGATTATCTCTCTCTCCCTTTCTCTGCCCCTTCCCCACTCATTCTCTCTCTCTCTCTCTCTCTCTCAAAATAAATAAATAAACTTAAAAAAAAACATTTTTCCATACTCTTGAATTCATTTTATAGAAATAGAGTGATATCTTAGAATCACTTTGCTGTACAAAAATTATAGAAGAGATAAATTTTAAATACGCTGTATAGCAATTTATTCTTTTAAGAAATGGTGCAGTCAGAATCATTGTATTATGATTATTATTATCATAATTATTATTATTTACCCATAACATAAAATATGAAAGGTCACATTTATTGAAGCTTACAGGATACTCTGGCTTGAACCAGAAAAAAAGATGGAATCCTACGTACTCATCTCTTACCATCTTTAAACTATCTTAGCCTACATATTGCCTGAAGTAAATATTTACTAGTGATTAATATGGTCCAATCTTGAAATAACATGTAGTTCATAAATGAAAGTTGAAAAAACTGAGTTTGGTTGGAGAGCAAGCTCAAGTTATCTAACCTAGGGACTTCTTTGCATGTTTTCCCTTTAGGCACTAAGATCTTGACTTAATTTTGTGTGTGTACGTGTCTGTCCCAATATTTATGTATGTATGTATGTATGTATGTATGTATTATTATTATTTTAAAAATAATTTATTGTCAAGTTGGCTAACATACAGTGAGTACAGTGTGCTCTTGGTTTTGGGGGTAGATTCCCATGATTCATCGCTTACATACAACACCCAGTGGTCATCCCAACAAATGCCCTCCTCAATGCCCATCACTCATTTGCCCCTCTCCCCCTCCACCCGCATCAACCCTCAGTTTGTTCTCTGTATTTAAGAGTCTCTTATGGTTTTAAATTGACTTTAGGTATCTCTTGATACACCGCTACCTAAATAATTAGTAAGGGATCTACAGGGAAAAATATATTTAAACTCACCCTAATGTAATTCTGAATTTTTTTCTCTGAAGGTTATGTTTAAGGGGAACACACACCATTAAAATTTGGAAGCAGATTTCCACTCCGATGCCCTCACAGGGGGGTACGTAGCATTAAAAGGTCTATATGGCAAGGCATTACCAAATAGTTTATGCAAATCGGTAGCAACACTGTCTCCAAATAAGGATCTCAGTTTCAATCCATTTTTCAGAAATGCATTTGCTCCTCTTTAGAGGGAAGTCTGGCTCCACATGAGGAGACAAAGAACAATCCTAAAGTCAATGCTCATTTCTTTACCTATGATACTGTTGATATTTTCTTATCAAATCAAACCAAACATAAATCTGTGGCTCCTTAGAATATTTTAAAATAAGCATCCTTATGAGATGCTGTAAGTGTAAAGTATGAAAATTAACATCCATGCATGAAGTTGTCTATAATGCATGCTCCTTTATAAAAACAATACAATGAGAGCAATAGAGGTCGTGTTAAAGTATAAAGCTTTAACCATATTGCCAATCCTTTATGTAAAGTGAAAATAGTAAAGCGTGCAGGACTCGATTCTACA
The DNA here is from genome assembly GCF_022837055.1 of Prionailurus viverrinus. NCBI lineage: Eukaryota > Metazoa > Chordata > Mammalia > Carnivora > Felidae > Prionailurus > Prionailurus viverrinus. Next base: position 35,571,497 of record NC_062577.1, read on the forward strand.
GAGTTTGAATAAAAGGGAGACAGACATTTTCTCAATTTCTGCAACCAAGGGAGTTAGTCGACATGGGGTAAAGAAATCTGTTAAGTCTTTATATTAAATCATCATTACAGTTTTTTAACTACAAATGGATAAATGCTATTTCCAACAAATATGTTCACTTGAAAAATTCTCAATAATTTTAAGGTAAATTTAGAAGCAGCGAATTTAGGAACTTCATATTTGATATTTCATCCATTTTGTACTGCTTGTGGTACATAACTAGGTGATTAAAAATGAAGATATAAAAGATAGCCTAGCAAGTAAAAAATAGTGATTACTTCTATATCCAAAGGGACATCGAAAAATGGAAAGGGGGCTGGGGTTTTCAACCGTAAATTTACGCCATTTAAAGAATTGTCAATTAAACAAAACACTCAGCAGAAAGATAAAATAAAAGTGTAAATATTTTAGTGTATTCTATAGGTGAATAGTTCTGTTTTCTCCCTTTATGTTTACATAATTAATTTTGAGTCATTTTATATGCTTTAAGCATGTTAGCTATCATTCCAGAGGCATAAACCTGGCTATTTTATTCAAAATATCGATTAATAAATTGTATAAATGGATTTTCTCTTATAGTTATCAAACACTATGCAAATACAGAAATATACTTCATAGAAATGTTGAAGTAAACAAGTTATACTATATCCCAGGAGCGAATACTAAGGCATTTCTGTCCTCTTCTCTTAGCTAATGCAGTTTTTAGAAGTAAAATTCATCCTCTAGGAAAACAGACAAAACCAAAAACAAAACCTAGACCATAAGAGTTTCAGGTATTATAAGAGTGTCTATGTAAAAATTTAAACAAAATCATTATATATGTTTTTCTATGTTAACTTCAAAGATAATTTGTTTAGATAGAAATCACTATCTTAAATATTCTTACAAAAATTTATCATAAAAAAACTTCACCATAACAGCAAACGTACCAAGCTGGTTTAAATGTAAGTTGCGCTTCATTATATCTGGAAGAACACCTACAGTCATTGTTTATTAATTATAAAAGAAAGTGGATGTAAGTTTACAGATCTTAACGTTTTTTTTTTTTTTTAAACGCGGGCATGGTGACTACTGGATTGCTTTTTATGCTAAGAGCACTCTGTTCATTCACAATTTGAAGCTTGCACATAGTGTCCAATAATGGTAAAGCACTTGCAAAAATGTTGCACCTGGGACAGGGAGGAGTGAGGAGAGCAAAGGTCAAATCCAGGCCTTAATAAGCATTGACTACACAGACTTTAGACTCAGTGAAAAGTCCAGACGACCCCTGCAGCGTCATCTTACAGCTCTGATTTTCTTCTTTTCAAGATGTAGTATAATCCATAAATACAACCAAATCACTAGCAGCTTAGGCTTTGGTTTGATTTTTATCTTCCAGGGCTTGTTCCCCACCTCTTCACAGAGATTTGAAAAATTAACCCTTTTCTGTCCTCAGACTAACCAAAGAACGAATTTCTTCCCGGTCACTGTTGTCAGCTTAAATCTTTACGTCCTTTCAGGGTGAGGGGAACACATTGTGAAGTGCTTACAACAACCAGAGCATTGGCATTTTCTCCCATTTAACGTGGACGAATAGCCTAGCGATGGCTAATAGTACCAAGGCAATCAGACGACTGTACAAATCAGTGAAATATGTCTCTTTTACGAATGCTTCTAAACAATAAACATAATACTTAGAACCTTAAATAGAATTTTGGTTCAGTTCTGGTTTCCCATCACACAGAGAGGTTGCATTTACCTACAGATTACTAGATAACCCATATGCATGATAAACATATAATTAACTCGAATCAACTTTTTGACATATTCGCCTCGTTTTGGATCATCTGGTGCAGTTTGCTCTCTCATATGCTTATGGGCATAATCTCTTTTCATACCGTTGTCCTATTCAGCATTTGCTGAGGAAGAGGTTAGGCCCTTTAAATTAAAACAGTAAATTTCCCTGCAGGAAATACACCAAATCAAGTATGAGTTGCAGGAATGAAGAGTCCACCACAAGTGCATTACTTAAGAGAAAACTTCCACTCCAAAGTGGGCATAGTCCACTTGCTGGAAGTGAGAGCTGTCCAATCAAATTCAGTGCAATCTTGTTATTCTGTTTACCACACTGCAGACTTTCAGAATGCCAAAGACATCTGCGTCTGCTCCTACACTTATTCTTTTGAGGTCATGTAGACCTGGTTGGCTCCACTTCCTTCACAGTTTAAAAATATAAAATTAAAAAAAAATACAGCTCTGAGTGTGAACCGTAGCTGCATAATTAAGGATGAGGCAAAGTCTTACCTAAGCAGAAATGGCTGTGAACATAGCAAACTGGGTGGGAAGCAAGTGTTCAGATGTGTGCTATAGTCTGGGGAAAGATTCTTCAGAAGGAACGTGAAAACAGATACAAATGGTGCCCCCAGAGAATTAAAGGGGCCTGGGTTTCTCAAGGATCTCTGTTTCTGACTGATGATCACAGGCTTACAGAACAGCAGAGGGGATATAGTGAGGGGCAGACATCTTACACAGCTGCAAAGCTCCCAAAACTGATTATAGTTTCTCCTGTGCTCTTCATCTAAAGAATTAGGGTATACAGGAAAACAGAGTAGCAAGTCTCAATCATGACCCCATATAAATAAAAAGAGTAAAGCTCATTTAAAATGCCTGATTATCTATGATCCTGCGGAATTGAGGTCTATTTTTCAGAATAACATGGAAGAAGAGAAAGTGGGAGTAACTCCCAGTTGTATTCCTTGTTTTTACCTATCCGTTTTGACCATCTTAGCTTCAACCATCTGAAATTACTCCGCCAATATAATTTTCACTATTTTTCTCAAGATCCCGTTATCCATTATCTCCTACATAAGAGCCACGTTCACTTTCATTTGGAATCTGTTATTTTTAGGAGTAAAACTAAGCTAAAAATATGTATAATTTTTAGACTTTGTGTTTCTTAGGTTTTCTGTTTATATTTTGATGTCTCAAGTCCCTAAATATATTTTATTCATTTCGGGTAGTAGAACAAAAATGTGCTAAATCCCTGCCATATATATTTTTTCTAATGGATTTTTATGATTCACAAATCAGGAGGAAAATTTATAAAATATGAGACACCTTAACTAACACGTATATTTGATGCAATGGGAGTTTTAATATTTTGTTAATACAAATTGACTCATATATATATATATAATATACATATATGAAAATCTCAGAAATTTAAGTTTTACAAGGTGCATAAAGAATTGACTTTATACGTTGGTGGCATAGAACATGCCTTCATAGATGTGAATCCCATGACCAACCGCATGTCGATTTTTGTGTACTTTTGACACAAAGAAATTCGTTTTGATCTTATCACTCATAAAAAGCATTTTTCAAACAATTGCACTAGTGTGGCTTTTGATTAGGCATCCCATTTTTGATAACTAGTGGATAAAAGGTTACCTGGATAAGAATGAGCAAAGAATTCCAAATCTGAGACAGTGTTGCTGTGAGGCCAGTGTTTTCTCCATAACAATGATAATTAATTCAGAGTTTTTCTTATCTCTAGCATGTATTTTAAAAATCTGCACCTTTGGTACGGGTTTCTGTCTTTATTAGTCAAAATAATGTCTGTATCAGAAGGATAATTTGTTTTCATCTAACACTTTTGCCATTCTAAAATTACATTTTTAAAAAGGGAACATCTTTGACTTTTTGAAGTAATAAACTATGAAGAAAATTATTTGAGTCAAGAACTTGTCAAGAAGAAAAACACCCTAAAAATTCACATGCCCACTTTACCAGCATATATGATTTGGTACTTAGCCATTGACCCTATAGATCATCTTCAATGTTTGGTATCTTTTACAAATCCAAGTCCAAATGAAATCTCCAGAAAAAAAAAATTATAAATATAATGACTTCACATGTAATGGACCAGGAATTTTGTATAGTAGATACTTTCAAGGTAAATTTAACAGTATATATGTGTTTCAAAAATAATGATGTGTTCAAATAAGTTTAGCATCATAATTCTTTCATCTTAATTCAATCATTATGCCAATATTGTAATGTTTTTTTAACCCATAAATCGCTTACCAGGTAGTTGAGAGACTATGGAGGTGTGTGATAACTTTTTTTGATTACTTATGAAATGGCAGAAACACCCGACTCAAATAATTTGCATTGAGCAATAATCTTGTAGCTATATTAATATGACTAAATATTAAATGTTTTCAATTAGTTTAGATTGACTAGTAAGGGGAAAACACAAAGACAAAACTGAGGCAGTGAGCCTCACAATGCCTCCACTGATTTCTCCACTGGCCCTTCCTTTGCACATGGTCAATTAGAATTGAAAATCCTGAGCTGATTTCATTCGCTGGAATTTTTAAGCAGGTCAGGAAGAAAGATGTTATTGAAAGGAAAAGTCTCATCTAAATAAGAAAGGAGCACGTGGCCATCTGGTCTTAGCTATACATATAAAAAGTTATTTCAGCTGAACTGCAGACTTGGTGTTTAAAAAGATGTGCCAAAAACCAACCCCAAATCTGTTTACGGTAAAATATCCCAAATGTTTCTTTTTAAACCTCCAAATATGCAATACACAGATCATTTCCTATCTGTGATTCATGAGCCCATTTGACCCCAGCGCCTCACTGAGCTTGACTGAGTTTCAGGCAGTGGAACATTCAATCACTCTTAGAATACTATTCCTTAATGGGATATCAACAGGACCGTGGGTCTTTCGAAAATTGTGAAAATAACTTGTATAGTTTTCACTCAAATTAATTTTGAGGGCTGTCTGCAGGTAGATTTGACAGAATAAAATCTGAGGCATGAAGCAGCCAAACCAATTTCCCTTCTTTTCTCATTGTGACTTGAGGTTCCTGGGCATTCTCTTTGCGGTGCTCAGACATCCACTCAAAATAACTTCAGGCCTCAAAGCCTAAAGGCTAAGTTTTTTTTAAAAAAAAAACCCAATCTGTCTTTTCATAAGAGAAACTGAGTGTGAGTCTACTTTTAGAAACCATCTTCATAATGTAAAGAAACAAAGTTTCTTTAAATAACATTGTATACCTCTTGCCACATTAGAGTTGTCTCTATTTGGACATGATTGAAATATAGTTTGATATGAGGCATTTGCAATAATTACATCATCAACACATTAATTTGGCCATTATCTGACTATGCCCTTCTGCTAGCATAGACATAGCTAGTTGACCTCCCCATGTAAATTTCATTGTGTTAAAATATGTTAATATCCTAATGCAACAGCATTTAAAAATAACTCTGGTTATAATAAAATACCAACAATTATATTTGGTCATCAGACTCTCTTCAAATACATTTTATATATACTGTATCTACACACATGTGCAAGAATACACGATTATAATATCAACATATATGCTAAGCAAGAGTGTAGGTTTTCACTAAAGTCTTCAGAAAAATAATTGAATTAAGAATATTCTCATATATGAAACACAACAATCTTGACAGATCTCTGACATAAGATATCATTGGTTGTTTTTGTATATTTACTATGTTTGTTCTGCCATTTCAAATAAATCATTACTATTGTGTAAGAAGAATAAACTGTACTATAGTAAATTGTTCTTTCTCCTTTATGCTCTGAAAAACCATTTGTTCTTGAATTGGCGTTACGTAGTTCAACTATTTCAATCAAGTCCATTATCTTCTTCTCTTTGAAAGATGCCTCTTTAGTAACCTGTATTCCCAGTGGGCAATGTCATGTTTTGTTTTTAGAAAGTAGGTGAAATTTAAATCCAACAATTTTTAATTTTTTGTGTTTGATAAAACAATTCTTAACTCATCCTCAGGCAAGAACTCCACTATACGCTGGAAAAACTATTTACGTAAAAATTATGGAGTCAGGCCCCCAAATTTCTCAAAAAAAGTTATTTATTAGTTCACACTGGAGTCTTTACCCCACAGAATGTCACCTAACTTGTGTGGCTTGTTTTTTCTAAGTACAAAATGTGTCCATTCTTTGAGCTATATACTTTTCTCAACAAAAGTAACATGAAAGCAAAAAAAGAACAAAACACTTTTTCTCTTGTTTTAAAACAATCACACAATACATCGGCAAGGTTCATCTCATTAATTTGTATGTTGGTGTATAAATAGTGCTGTTCATATACATGTGTCTTACAAATCCTTTCAAAATTAATCCTTTTCCAAGTGTGCAAGAAGGGAGTATTAAGTTCAACTTCCAAAATTTAAAACAGAATTTATCGAATGTTTGGCATATAAGAACTGGTTAAGTATACCTGGCCATTCTAGAATAATAGAGATTAATTTAAATTACATATAAAAACTTAGTAATGAAGAAACATTATGTATGCAAAGTTGTTCTGTATTGATGTCTCAGATATGGCAATATGTTTCAGTAAAATTATTCAACTTTGTTCTATTTGAGTAAAATAAAATAGTACAAGTAAATACACACATTATTAACAATCTGGACACTCCTTTGGTGGATAACTGTCTAGTGTAAAACCCACAAAATAAACTTGAAAACAGATATAAGCTCTACACCGGCCCACAAAATTTTAACCAAATTAACGTCTAACCCAGAGCACATGAAATAAGCATTATATTTAAATCATTTGCATATATTCTTTAACCAATAAGTTGAGAGTGAAACGATTTAATATTTGCAAAAATTTAAATGGCAAATAAGAATCACCAAGTCATAACATCTATCAGCATTATAACATTTTTATCCAAGTGATTGCAAAATGTTCTGGAGTTCTACCTCCTATTCATATCATTGAAATTCAACCACCTCTGAAACGTTCAACCAGCATATTAGTAACGCTTCCCAGAACGAAAAAACTCTGCCTGACTACATATATCTTTATAAACATGCCCATGCTGCCCCACAAACACATCTTCAAGAAAGAGATAGCTACAAATAAAATAGTCCTTTCCTGTGGGTGTTGGTTAACCCCACAAACATGTGAACTTCCTATGGCACACACCCAACAGACATTGGCGATTAGGTGATTGAAAATGTTGCCCACAAAGGCGAAATTTTATATGTGATGACATCACCAGCAAACCCGGGTTTCTCTGTGATATAATGATATAATTGCCTGGCTGAGTGTGTCTCTTGAGTGTGTGTGTGTGGGGGGGGGGGGGGGGGAGAGAGAGAGAGAGAGACCAGAGAGCCTTAAAGAACAGCATCATCAGAAATGCTATAACCTTCTGCAAGGTTTGCAAGAATCTTTCCACAGACCTTTGACTTTTTCCAGATTTCTTACAGCTTGAGTTCATTCAAAAATGCATTTCCCGCACAGGCAAATTATGTTTTGTTTAGTTAGCACACTGTTAATCCTAAAATATCCCCCCGATGGGTCTGCTGAGATGAGATTTCTATACCAAATGAGGCATGTGTATCTGTATAATATGATGCAGGACTTGCAGGGTCCCTTGAGACCTGCCTTTGAAAGGATAAGACGTCTTGGTTGTAAAGGTAATGAAAGGGTTAAAAATTGAGGCTGTCTGGGGTAAAAGAAAGGGGATATTGTTGTCTTTAATCTTTCCGCAGTATGTGTAAGACTTCCATCCCGGATCTGCACATAGCAGCGGAATAGGCTCGGCATGCATTGCGTGCAAGCTCCTTGATTGTAGAGGGGGGAAAAAAACCTGGCTGGAGTCCAGACAGGCTGGAGCTCTGTTGATCATTATGTCTAGCCTTCAGGTGTCTCAGCACACAGTGGGCGGCGGTGGGGGAGGTGTAGATAACATGAGAGCAGACAAAGAAAAAAAAATGGTGTATTTTAAAAAGATTATGCGAAAATTTGTGTCCAAGTCCTCTTTAAAAAATGAATCCTACCGTCTTGGACTTTTATAATTAGAACGCAAGCTCTGCTCTGGCAGATCTCTTTAAGCCATAATTAGTTATGTCTGGAGCCTTTGAATAATTCCTTTCAATAATTGATGGAGTTGATACTCTCTTTTAAAAATAAGGAGGGCAATGTTTTCTTACAAACTCTCTTTTTGTTGGAGGCTTTGTCGTTCAAAATCTTCATCAGTCACAATCACGTCGATTTGATTTGCCTTTTAATTTCTTATGAGACTTAGCTTATAACTTTTTAAGAATTTGGATGATTCTAGAAGTAAAGGCATAATGCATTGCTAGATTACCCTAGCTGAATGTAAAAAGAAAGCAATAATACAGGATCATTCTCCCCCATTTGTTTCCAATTATTTTATAAATAAATAAAAAAAACTGGTTTGTACGTCGCTTCTGTTTGAAACTCCATCAAAAAAACCTTACCAAGAATGTGAGATGCTAAGCATATCTTTTGCCTTCTAGTAAGAAGAAATCCCAAATTATTTTATTCTTCAAGCATTCTTCTATAAAGAAGCTTCCGCATGCTTCCTCCCCACCCCCACATCCTCACTCCACCCTATTAGGAATTTCAAAAAAAAAAAAAAAAATCTTTATACATGGAAGGCTGGATCCTGATACAGAAAGCTGTCTTTTCCTTCTGTCTTTACACTGACCACTTTACACGGTCACCTTTCACTTCTGCTGGGACTTTATTTCACATTTTGTGGACTAAAATGCTGAAACCAGTTCAGTCTCTATCATTATTATGAAATGAAAAGTGGTAGTTAAAAAACATAAATAAAAAGAAAGCTCTGGCTTGAAGCCATTGTTCAGAATTTCAGAGCTATTTGCCCCCAAGTGTCTTAGCAGTCTTTCATAGCTAATTATAATAACTGTCAGATGTCTGGAAAGTCTATGGTACCCTTGTCAGTGGAGTCAGCAAAGTTTGTCTTTTATTTTTCTTGGGGACAGATCAGATCTGATTAGACATAAAGAATGAAAAGAAGTGAAGTAAGTACATATGTGTGTGCCTTCATTTTTTCTTATGAACAAAGCAGCATACTGGAGCAATGTTCCGGGGTGCAGCTTCCTGCAGCTACTCTTTGGAATGCCTGACTTTTATTTTTAATTCTTTATCTTTAACGTAATAAAGCATGCAACAATTGTCCCTGAAACATTTTCCTGCCTGCTGAATACCTTTCCGTACACGTATAAAAGAGTACCCTAAAAAAAATCTTCAAATATTTGATGCTTATGACATAAAACTATTTTAATCAGTACACTTGACGGAAAGAAATGTATACTTACAATTTCAAAATGGTTATTTGTGCTAGTTCCTTGTCCCCGGAGGCATAGCAGAGGCTTTTGCCAGACTGTCCCTGATGCAGGTGCAGAATCCCCGTTTTCATGACGGAGGGAGGTAGGAAAGTGCTTCATAAAGTCACTCGGAACTCAGCCACTTGTGCTCAGGCATCCTTGCTCCTGTGAAAGCTGTACTATCTGCAGTTCTGAATTGAACTAAATTACAGCCCATGTGAAAGACAGAGGCAGCGAGTCATGTGGGAGATACACAGCCATCCTATTGGCCACCAAGACATAGCTTAGGCATTCTGCCTTTTCCACCATTGGTGAATAGTTAAAACTGAAAGCATCTGGATCCTCCTCTTGAGTTTATTTGTCCTTTATGTGTGGAAGAATGACTGTAGGATTTTACAGTGACAGAATTAGTTAAGAAAGGGACTGAAGTCATCCTTCACAGAAACCAGTGGGAGGAGATTGGAAGCTCAGCTTTTTCAAGATTTTTCTTTCCTTTTTATCCCCCTGCCCTGCAGTTTTGTCTGTGATTTGCCTGGTTGCCTGTCAGAAAAACGTGTGTGTGTGTGTGTGTGTGTGTGTGTGTGTGTGTGTTTTCCCAGTTAACTTTGGAGGTGACAGAAAGTAAATTCTCATCTCATTCCTTTGTGGAACTCAATCACATTTGGAAGCACAAAATCATTTTCTTTTTGTCAATCATGAATTTTCAGATTTTATTTTGATACACAAGCTTTATGCAGTTCTAAACTAGCAGACTAAATTATTCAATAGTGACCCAGAAATAAAATTAACTTTTTTGAGTTGCTGCTGAAAGCAGGGGGAAAAATAACTCTGGAAAACATTAAAAGGCAACAATGTCAAAGAAATCAAAGTAAGGGCTTCAGCTAAGCAGGGCTGGAGAGGAAGTATAATTTTTCTAAAGTCATTCTTTAATTTAGCACTTACGGTAATGCAAAACTGTAATAATACTGACAGCCAGAATTTATTTTTCAGTCACTTCAGGATGATTTCATTCACCCGATTCCTAAAAATCACTGGTGCATTTGTAAAGATTTAGGGGTACAAGTTACCCAAGAGATGATCAAATCCCATATTTCTAGGGTTGAAGGTGAGGAAGGCGGTCTCTGACAAATACTAACTCTATCCATTCACACTGATCCGCAGAGTTACGCAAAATAAATGGATAGCGAAGTGAATAGGAGTTCGCTCTTTCTTGTGTGCCTACCAAGACATAATCACTCTTGTTTAATTCAATCATTACAACAATCCATAGAGTCCCTTTTATTACTTTCGTTTCTCTGTGGCAAAGACAGATAATTTGCTGCCATGTTTTGAACCCATATTTGATTTCATGTCCTTGTTTTTCAAATAGATATGTTCCCTTCTAAAACAACAATGGTTATCTCTTATGGGTATCTTCCTTTTGTGTATGCGAGGTAATGTGCACAGCACTTCACATCATCTTGCTCAATCCTTACAACTATTAATAGGTTAGTTATTCTGTTATCCCCACTTTGCAGATGAGAAAATGGGGTTTATACTACCCAGTGTCATAAAGTTGGTAGTTGGTGGCACTTGATTCAAACCAATTCTCATCCATTTTACTATGCGTTGTATAGAGATTGTCATCATGATGTTGAATAAGACGATATTTTTTCCCTTCCTCCTTTCCTTCCTCCCTTCCTTCCTTCCTTCCTTCCTTTTTCTTTCTGGTATAATATATTTGAATGTTTCGGCATAAACAGAGAATATACAGTCATGTAAGTGTGCTTAGATCAGACCTAGACCATACCATTAAAAGTGACCCTAATGTGACTATAAATAGGCATTAGCGTAGCAGGCATGGAGCCATATTTTTCTTTGGGCCTCACGAGAGAGCCCCTCCATAGAATCTTGTAACAATAGAAGCTTCCATATTTGTTGAAGGAATGCATTTTCCCAGAACATTAGTCTGTAGTTTAAGGAGTCCTGCAACTGGTTTGGAGCTTGAAACCCATGAATTAATAGGATCAGACAAGTCATGGATCCTTTCCAAAATGGCATCAAAAATTCTATTTCTGCTAGGGAAATATCAAGAGTCCTCCTGGAGTTTTTTGAATGTGTCCCTCCTCCAGCCTAAGGAACTTGCATTCACTCCTCCTCATCTCCATGTGGCCTATTTGTAGACTGGAGGCAATTCCTGAAGGAAATATGACTGCATCCTCACCACCTATGCAATCTAAAGTACACACTGCTATCTCCTAGAGTGTGTTGTAGCTAGAATAGGTTATGCAGGTCCTAAGTAGAATTAGAAGATAATTTTTAGTCCTCTTCTTTTTGAATATTTTTTTCATTGAGTGGTGCTTAGTTTCCCATAAATTGTTGCCACCCCATCCAGAATTTTGCTAGTTCTGTCTTCTCACACAACACTCAAGTGATAATATGTTATCCTATTTTTGTTAAGTTTCTCTACTATAGTGTAAATATTTCAAGGGCTGAATTGTATTTCACTATTTTTAATCCCTCTTAATTCCTATCATAGTAGAGATGACACTAATTTTTGCTGTTTTTTTGTTTGTTTGTTTTGCAGTGACCTATTCACTGGTGGCCAACAGATCACAAAAAAAATCTGATAAATAATGCTCGTGTGTTAAAAAGAATATTTTAAAATAAAGTCCAAATAAATGAATCAGACACTGGAGGACAAATAGGGAAACTATTTTGAGACCACAGATTCTCACCAATTTTAGTCTAAATTAATCATACAGGACACTTACACTGATTTAAACTAATGGTCGCAAGATTGGCACACAGTTACCTAACTCTTCCTTGTTGTCTTCAGTCCTTATTCACTGGACACAAGGCTTCTGGGTCTCAGATTCCCCCTTTATCTCTAGTTCTGCCATCACCCTGGTTGAGTTCAATGCTCATACAGGCAATCTAATCAACACTCTAATATCTGACTTCACTGATCTCAATTCTGATGATGGGGCCGCCTCCACTCCCACCACAATCACTCCACACAAACTGTAGATTGGAAAAGTGTACTGTTAATACTGCAAAGTCAAGTCACCTACTCTCTATCTACTATTTCCACCCTTCTACACCTCTTTTTCAACCTTTTCTGATACCTCCAATTCTCTGGCTCCTCCATTGTCTCTTTATCTATCATTCTCTTCCATGTTCCATTCCCTTTCCTTTCATACGCCTTGCCCTAGAATAGCCATATTTCATGACATCATACCACATCTGGTCAAGATACCCAACTTTCTTGCCTGGTTTGCCTTTTGATGTCCCATCAGTTCCACCAGGCAAAATCCAATTTAGGATAAATACAGAGGATAATCTCCTCTATTCTGGGCTTCCAAGGGATGCTAGATAAAAATCAAATCCATCTATAAAAGACATCACTATAAGTTCAGAGTCTCCAGATTTGACTACTCAATGCTGTATAAAACTTATGGTTGCTCACTCAGCTTTTCTCATTTTCCACAATGCTATCCACTCTTTTTTTCTCTCTCTACTCTTTCTCCCTAGATTGCATTGCCTTCCCATCCTTAGAGGAACTAACTAACTTGCCAAAAGGTAGATTCATCCTTTTCTTATTCTTTCCCATTACAATGGAGAAGTTTTTCAACCTACCTAAGGCAAATCAATTACAGTGTTCCTAGATAACTCCTCCTGCTCTTTTCAGAAAACTTTTCTTAAATGTCTCTACCTTTCTCAAATTGTCAGCAGCTCCTTGCCTACAAAGTTTTTTTACTAGCATTTTAAGATGCTCAAGGGTCTTCGATATTTGAAAATCCTTGCCTTAGGTACCAGGTCCCCCATCCTGTATTGTGTCTTTCCTGGGTAAACCTCTTAAATGATTTAGTGACATTCACTATTTGTAGTTTCTTTTTTCTCACTTCTCTACTTATGCAATCTGGCTTGTGTCCTTGCCATATATATATATATATATATATATATATATTATATATCAGACTTTATCAGATATATATATATATATCAGACTTTCCTCAAGCTGTTTGATTCATTGTCCCCACTGCCTGGAACACCTTTGTCCTAGATCTTTACCTGTTGGCTCCTTCATCATCTGTTTCTCTTCATATGTTACTGCTCAGGCAAACTTTTCTTCATAGAATGACACCCACCTATTATCCAATCTAATTTATTGCCTGGATTTGTTTTTTGCCCATTGAACTTATTATCATCAGAAAATATATCATTTTCCAAATGTACTTGTCTGCCATATGTCTCTCCCCACCTGAATATGAGCCTTGTTTTCTGAAGTTTGTTGTGTTTATTGTTCACACTTTGAGATAAAAAATTCCAAATATCCTATATAACAGCCATTCAGTATGTTCAGCTGCAAAGGACTGGTTGAGAAAATGAAACTGAATAAAATGTCCAATGCAGTGGTGATGGAAATAAAATTAAAATAACACCAATAAATTAGTTTTGTGTTTATATGTTTTGCTGATTCTTTAAAATTTGTATCTATGTGCTTTTATAATTATTTAAGTCCAGTAAATAAATAAAAAGAGTATATCTATATTTTTGTTACATAAAGATACTCTTTCTAGGGTGCCTGGGTGGCTCAGTCAGTTAAGAATCTGACTCTTGGGGCGCCTGGGTGGCGCAGTCGGTTAAGCGTCCGACTTCAGCCAGGTCACGATCTCGCGGTCCGTGAGTTCGAGCCCCGCGTCGGGCTCTGGGCTGATGGCCCAGAGCCTGGAGCCTGTTTCCGATTCTGTGTCTCCCTCTCTCTGCCCCTCCCCCGTTCATGCTCGGTCTCTCTCTGTCCCAAAAATAAATAAACGTTGAAAAAAAATTAAAAAAAAAAAAAAGAATCTGACTCTTGATTTCGGCTCAGGTCATGATCTCAAGGTTCATGAGTTCAAACCCCATGTCAGGCTCTGTGCTGACAGCATAGAGCCTGCTTGGAACTCTCTGTCTCTCCCTGGCTTTCTCTGTCTCTCAAAAATAAATAAATAAATAAATATTTACAAAAAATAAAAATACAGGGCTCCTGGGTGGCGCAGTCGGTTAAGCGTCCGACTTCAGCCAGGTCACGATCTCGCGGTCCGTGAGTTTGAGCCCCGCGTCGGGCTCTGGGCTGATGGCTCGGAGCCTGGAGCCTGTTTCCAATTCTGTGTCTCCCTCTCTCTCTGCCCCTCCCCCGTTCGTGCTCTGTCTCTCTCTGTCCCAAAAATAAATAAACGTTGAAAAAAAATTAAAAATAAAAAAATAAAAATATTCTTTCTACATTAAAAAGCTCAATTTATACTTTCAACTTTCTGAAGGAAAATCTATTAAAGAATGAAATGTCATTGATGGAAGAATTGGACCTTCTAAATTGCATATTATTAAATAATCCCAGAATACATACCATATTATAAATCCTAAAATGTCTTTAAGAAACACATTTACCAGTAACTGTCTTTTATATGTACAGTACTTGATATGTACTTGATATATCTTATATTTCAAAGCTCTTTAAGGCCCACTGTTATATTTGATATTTACAATGACTCAGTGAGAAAAGTATTGCTATCCCCTTGACTATGTACAGAGAGACTGAGATGTGGAAAATTACATGATTTATAGAAACAATGCAACATAGAATCAGTACCATGTCTCTGCACTCGCAACACAAGGTATGATGTCATGAGATGTGGGCTATACGAGGGCAGGAGGTTAAGAGTTCCGTAGCTCAAATATGCAAGTATTAAATTATTGGATTATGTTAAGCCTTCTAACTTGGCCTCAACTTTGTATTCTGAAATAAAGGACACATAGAAATTTCTGCTTTTCACACATTTACATACAAAATGTTTTTTGTTATAAAATTAGCTGTTGGTAGTAATTTTGTTTGTTTGTCATGGGTGGTCTGAGACTTGGGTGGGAAAATTGGGATCAGACGAAAATGAGAGATATCTGAGCAGGAAGTCTCTCAACTGTTCTGAATTTATAATGAGCACATATTGGGATGTGTGGTCAGATCTCAGGGAGTTGGGCCAAACATACTGAAGAGTTTGCTTCTTACTCTTTTTTTTTCTTTTTCTTTTTTTTGAACTTCGTAAAAGACAAACCTTTTATGAACTTAGATGTTTACCTTTAAGTGACTGAAATGCTTTTGATTTTTCTCAGTTTATTACCCTCTCTTGAGTGTGGTGTTCACATTTCCTACAAGTAAAAATTAATATCCAGACATAGAGGATTTCCCAAATATGCACATGATTAATGTAGAACTCAGTAAAAACCCCACTATTTTGGCTTGTCACTTTTCATGTGGCTGTGTTGGCATAAAGTGAACAAGCGAGAGAAGTAGGCTGACCTACTGTTGTCTTAAATCTCCCGACTTCTAATGCCTTCGATGATCAAAAGCAAAGTGCATTTTCTGTTTCTTCCAATCAGAAGGAAACAGCTATGTGGACAGCATACAGTCTATAAACAGAGACTCTAATTTTTAGAACAAAAGTCACCAAAACAAGGTATCATCATTAGCTTGTCTCAGATTAATATAACACAATTACATTTATGTGAAAGAACAATGATTTCATTAGAGTCTTAATTTCACTTATCAGTATATCTTTTGAGTGTTTATATCTACCTACCACATGGCAATGCTTTTCTAACACTAATGTGCCCATGAATTACCTTGGACTTGGTTTAAAGCTGGTTCCGTAGGTGGGGGGCATGGTTTTAGATTCAGCATGTCTGTCTAGCAATCTCCCTTGTGATGCTGATGATGCTGGTCAGCTGAGGACACTTTTATTAGCAAGGCTCTGGAAGCCACTTAGAAGTATTAGATTAGAACATAGCATTAGGGACCAACTACTCAATACGGCTTACTAATTATCTCCAGTGGGAGAGTTTCTCTCATTTTCTTCCCCCCCCCCGCTTTCTCCTCAGCTGTCCATTTTCTCCCTCACCCTCCACATTTTGTCACACCTTGCTATCACTTGGCGTATGATGTTTCATGCAGTTGCTGAACTCCAGGTGATGCCTTTAAAAAGGGGGCACAACATTCTCATCTGATCTTCAGCCAAGCAGAATCTATAAAATGTCTGCTGAGCCATGCCACAGCTCCTGCTCAGAGTACTGCTATTTTATTTCTCCATTTGAGATATTACAGTCATCTTTAATCCAGATTTGCACTCTGATATGATCTCACTTAGTCCTTGAATTTTGGGGGGGGGGGGACTTAAAACTATGAAAACTAATTTTTGCCTAGTTTTTGTTATATTTTTATGCCAAAATAAATTTTAAAATAATATAACTTTTTTCCTGAAATGCTTGCTCAACATTTTGCTGGACTGATTTTTTTTTACAAATATTGAAAACTTTATTTGAAATCAGAAATGCCCACTTTCATTATTTCTATTCAATATTCTACTGGTTGCCCTAACAGATACAACAAAACATTAACAAACAAAAAGAAATAAAAAGCACTAAGGATAGAAAAGAAATGGGTAAAGCTGATATTGTTTACGTGATTGTGGAACGACAACATACAAAAGAATCTGTAAACTTTTAGAATTGACAATAAATGTAGCAAAGTTGCTGAGTACAAGAAAAATCAATATACAAGAATTATTATATTTTTATAAAACAAAATAATTGTATTTGTGGCTAGTAAGCAACAAAAAGTAGAAAATAAAATTTTAGAAAGATCATTTATGATAGCACCAAAATAATCAAAATATTTGAGGAATCTAATGAAAGATGTGTAAGACTTATGTACCAAAAACTAATTAACATTACTGAGAGAAATTAAAGATTTAAGCAATTAAAGAGATATACCATGTTCATGAATTTTTAGGCTATCAAGTCCCCACAAATTAATCTATATATCTACTGCAGTCCCAATATAATTTATAGCAGTTACAGACTAAATGTTTCTGTCCCCCCAAAATCCATATGTTGAAACCCTTAACACCCACTGTAATGATATTAAAACATAGGGCGTTTGGAAGGTAATTAGGTCATATGGCTGGAGTCTTCGTGGATGGGATTAGTGCCCTTATAAGAAGAAAGATTTATTTATTTATTTATTTTTAATCTTCTTTTTTTTATTATTTTTTTATTTTATTTATTATTTTTTTAATATATGAAATTTAGTGTTGGACTGATTTTGTTAAAGAGCATTCTCCAGTGGTGTTGTTCCACGAGACAGCACCTGCATGAATAAATATAATTAGGTAAGATATTTATCCATTTGGATATCCAGTGGTGAAAATTTTAGGCAATGACTACTTGGAGAGGAAACATTTTGGTAAGAGGTGAGATTGTTTTATGATCCTTAAATAACACCATTAAGTGATGTGCTATCTACTGCATTCTGGGTTTGGCATTTGTTTTTTCTAATATCACACATATGAGTAACTTAAGCTGTTCTAGCTTCCTTGGTATAAATTGAGTATCCATATGGTAGTAACGCAGTGAAATGCCAAGGTTGAAGTACTTTCAGCCCTATTTAGGGAGTTGTAAATATTTATGGAAACTTCTGCAGAATGCTCATTTAGTCTTCCTAGGACTCTTTCACGAAAATTTCTTTTCTGTTATTTCTTACTTATCTTCAAAAATAATCCTCAGGCTATGATAATGACTGAATGGATAACTGTATCTAGTGAAAGTGCCTTCTAGGCAATTAACTTTAAGAAATTATCTTATTGACCCTAGAAAATAAAATAAAGAAGTCACAAAGAATAATAATTCACTCCACAACCCTAGTTTCTTAACCTACGTAAGTGCATGGCTTTCACAGACACACCAAATTATCTATTAAGATCTTCAATTATGAAAATTGTTAGCCTTACCAGACATCACATTACTTTTGAGTTGTATCTATATACTCAATTCCAAGTCTACTTCCAACTCTTGGGTGGTCTAAAATTGAGATAATTAATTATACCCTTTGAAAAGCATCTGCCATGCACATTTTGTCTTGGATGAAAGAAATTATTTCATGCTTTACTTAAGGAAAGTTAATACCCAAAGGCTGCACATTAGCGCTGTCTTGAATTAGAACTTACCAAATCTGAAAATTGGTTACTCACATGCAATCTTCTTTAATAACTTATGAAAATTTAAATTAAATTGGATTAATAATTTATGCTGAAAGTTTTATCAGTGAAGCTTGAAATTTTAAAGTTTCAGAATAAGCAATGAAATTTTCAGTTAGAAAAATGGGTTGTTGGATGTGCTTTTCAATATTATTTTAAAATACTTTGAAAACAGGAAAAAATCCTTCTTGTCTATATAAAACTTTGAATATATAAATCCTTCTTGTCTATATAAAAATTATTGAAAGAAAGGTTAAAAAGAAAATGGAATCCTTCTGCTGCCTTCCCCAAATGGATTATTTTTTCCACTTGTACAGATTTGGGAGGTGAGGGGGGATAGTAACATCACTGGGCTGCTTTAACAGATGATTGTTATGTTGGAAATTTCTGGGTTGAGCTTTAGCACTAGAAATGGGCTCATGGAATGGAAAGCAAATGATAAAAATATGCTTCTTAGTGAGGACAGAAAGGACTCTACAGTGGGCACAATCGGCTGTGAAGCATGCTAGAATATGAGCTGCAGATCCAGGCATGAGTAAAAGAAAGCAGGAATGGATGCATACTAAGATGATTGTAGACTGGTCCTTAGGTTGATAGCTGCTAGATCAAATAAAAATGCAGTGGCCAATATCTAGCCAAGAACACCTGGGAGGATATGGAGGCATGGCAGGGAGAAAAGGTATTTAAGTCCCACTGTCAGGTATTTCTTATTGAGAGAATTCCTGCCAGCAGCTACAGGTAGAGAGGAATGCCTCTTGGATACTTTCTAGAAAGTCTCATCACAGCGTTTCATCCACACACTGCAACTGGAGCAGTTGTCTCCTATTACCTAGCCCACCACGTGTTGGTCCAGAAATGAGACTTCATCTAAGCCCAGCTAACTAGGAATTTGAACTTGTGACTAAAAGATTTTAGCGTTAGTCGATAGACTATACAGGATTGATGGTCCATTTTCAGCAAGACAGTAGACTAGGAAGTAAAGCAAATCATCAGCAAGAATTAGGAGTGATGCACAGGAGCTTACAGATGTGAACTGTACAGTTCTTGAATTTTCTATAATGCCATAGTCTGGTCTCGGTCCTAAGAGTTGGTTATGTTCTGACCCTCGGATTTCCTGCCATCTTTCCTTCAACCCCCAAAGACATACGTTCCTTTGATTCAGATGAGATAAAGTTCGGTTACAGAAACAGACATCCATTCCGTACAGGTGTGGTGCAACTTCTGATCACAACCATCGTATGATATGTAAATTAACCTCACTTTCCTTCTAACTTGTGTAATAAATTGCATTTGAATAGAAAAACACATATCCCTTTTATCAGTCACTTTAAGTCCCATGGAGTGACTGCAAAATTGCCCTTAAGTTTGCCTCAAGCACCATATGAGGCCTAAACATTTTCTCCACTTATAATATGCATAGTAAGATTAAATCAGTCAGCCAATAAATATTTATTGACAACGTACTATTACCCAGCACTATCATTAGTTGAGAAAATGAAAATGAGGAGAATGACTTTTCTTACCTCACAGGAAGTGATAAGGTATAGAATCATTGAAATGCACCTAAAATAATAAATGTGGCATTGACTTCTAGGCTTCTTTTGATATATTGAATTATATGTAATGCATTATATATAATCCAAAAATATAAAAACTAATCTTGACATTAAGGAAGTAAAAGTCCAGTCAACACTAAGAGCATCGCTCTGCAAATATCTCTTACAACTCTTTCCTTCTGATTTGGAGTGTTCTGTAGTGCCTGTAAATGGTACGATTTTCATTAAGCTCTTTGAGAGACCTTTTTATCAATGTTTTGAGTTCATCTCCATCATTTCACGTTTACTGATTCTCTCATTGAACTAGAGTCAAATCAACTCCCAGGGGAGGGAAACTCAAATGACACTGATGTATTTCATTCGATTCTGATTTCCAACCCTAAATTAGGGTTTGTCAAAATATTCAGGGTTTTATAAATAATAAGATATCACTTTTCTTATTTGCTTATATTCATGAAAACAAAAGTGAGATCAAACTTCTCATCCCCCCAAAGAATTTCAATTACAAGGACTTTCCTCTCTCTGCCCTCTGCTCCCTAAAGCCACAAGCTTTGTAGCTCTTACCAGTTCCAGATTGCTGCAAACCTTGATCTCTTCAGATCCTTGTTATGAAATTCATAAAGCTCTCTGGCTCTCAACTTTCACATTCATTCATTCCTGTTCCCATTGTGCCCTGCTGTTTCAGGGAAGTAGAAATGTACTAAGACCCTTTGCACCCATGAGCAGAAATGATGCTATCATAAAGTGTTCTGTAAGGATACACATCTTTTAGCTACTGTGTCTCTAAAATTCAGAACTGCTAAATATATTTGAGCTGCCCTTTCATGCCATTTTCCAGAATATTAAGGCATCTAATTAAATTATGCATGCTTCCTTGACCAAATAAGGCATTTGCTTCATTCTAATGGGGAATGACATTTATTTTCCTATCCTAAAAGAATTCCAGAGTTTTCCTTGTAATAAAGGCTAATTTTATCTCTAATATGGTAACTACATAGATATAACCACACAATTTCTCTTTGTTTGTTTTTTTTTTCAGATTAGACCTCTTAATTTAAAGAGGTAGATTTTCCATACCTGCATCTAAAAATTAACAACAGGCTTGATAACTAACTTCAACTTTTCATCTTGGTTTTATGGCATATGTTCTTGTCATTTCATCAATCTGTGAACTGAACATATCATTTGAATGTACAATTTAGAATCAACATAATTATTTTAAATGGGTTCTTTTGATGTTTCAGATGACTATTGAAATTTATACAATGAGGTCAAATTGCAATTTACAAACTTTTGTGCATATTGAAAGTGATTTCTTTGGCAGTGATATGTTTTCAACAGATGATGATGATGGCAGTTATTCTCTGCTGGTCTGAATTTAATTTTAGTCATTTTTATTATGATATTCTAACCCATGGCATATTAACAAATACATAACTTCTAAAAGTGCTGAATACTCTTTGAGATGCAGTTTATCATACTGTTAAATACTATACATCATAAGCAAACAATTCATGTAGAAAAATGTGCCTGTTCTTTGGAGGGAGGTAAATAGATAAGCTGTCCAAGGTACAAGGAAATAGAGCATAGATAATGCAGGTTTGAGATATTCTCTTGCTTAAGTGATGCATTAAATCAATATTCTGCAAAGTCTTTTTCTTGTTATGTTATTTACTTGGATACTGTCACTATTTTCCATTAAATTGTCTATTTCAGAAGAAATATTTTTCTCAGTTCCCAATTTCATTTGATTAGTATCCTTTAAACTCTTTCACTATATATGCAAATTATCAACTATTTCCATTATGTCACTCTTCTGCTCAAAAACCTTCAATGGTTCTCTATCTCTTGTCTCATCATATGTAACCAATTTTTCCCCCTGCTTTTCAAGATCTATAGTGTCTGTGTCTTCTAGCTGTGGAACGTTATTTCCTAGTATTACCTAACATTCTCCCTAATGCAGTCAGGGCTGCTTCCAGCTGTCATATAAACATACCATGTTAGTTTCATCTGCCACAACTTTATCCTCTTCCTTCTGATCTTATTCCTCCTTCGTGTGTGTGTGTGTGTGTGTGTGTGTGTGTGTGTGTAATGTGTTTTCTCCTCATCCCTTTCCTCAATCTTTCAAGGTTGAAGACCTTCCTTCCTAAAGCCTTCTCTTATTCTCTCAAAAAATAATTGTCATTAAAAAAATCCCGTACACATAAGCACATGTAGTCTCTAACCACATAATATGTCTTCTCATATTTTATTTATTCTAGTAGGCATTATCATATATTGGGAGGCTCACTATGTCTATTCATTTAGTATAAATGAATACAGCAAGGTAATTATTTGTTTAGTTTCATGATTTGTCCACATATGAGCCAGAATCAAGAAACCAACCAAGTCTGAATCCAAAAACATCCCCCATCACCCTTCTAAGCTATCTATAACTCATGAATGATTTCTCCATTGTTAAATTCCATGTAATACAGGAGGTAGTAAACATGAAACCCTGGCAAAATAAGATCATCTGAATCAATACTCTCATACATTGTTTTAAACCAGCTGAAATGGCTGAAGGTCTCGATCTTGCTGCACTAGTTCACTTCTCTCTGTTGCCTTTAAAACTCTGTAATTCCTTAACAGTAGCTTGTGTTTTTTTTCTTTTTCTGAGAAGATGATAAAGCACTGTAGACATACTTGGCATTCAATAAAAACATTTTCAATGGGAATGTTATAATTCAAATCATGATTATAAGGAATCTTGGCAAATCAGTTTGATTCATGTATGCTGGGACTTATGAAAAAATACATCATTGGTAACACCTGTCATAAAATGTTCAGGTAAGAAATTAAAAAGTACTTAATACAAGGTGAGTATTGAAAAATATTTGTTCATGAATAAACAACCTAACTTTAAAAATGAACAGGGGATTGTACCATACCTATGAAAGGGGGGGGGGGGGAAGCAAGGTATTTCATACATAATAAACTTTAAAATGACATGCATAGAATGAAGTTCAAAAATAACCAAAATAATCCATAAATATTAATAAGATAGATCGTTTGTGTCTTTATTTTTGCCACTCCTGAGTGTTCAGTGAATGCTTGGCAATACTAGACAACTTTGTTCAAGCCTCTGAAAAAAATGGTTGAAACACTTAGGCTCCCTTGGAATAGGTTTTTACAAATACTTAGTGGTTTTTTAAAATATGATCAGTGATGTAGTGGGATGATATTGAGTTCTAATCTCATCTCTGGAACCTGTAAATATTACCTTAAATGGTAAAAGATGTAATTAAATATTTGGAGATGGGTAATATCTTGAGATTTTCCAGGTGGGTATAATGTAATCACATTTATAAGTCACCTTATAAGAGAGAGGCACATGGAGATTTGACACAAGCAGAAAAGACACACACACACACACACACACACACGTGAAGGTATGATGATGACGGAGGTAGAGACGGGAATGATGTGGCCAGAACCCAAGGAATGCCAGCAGACACCAGAGGCTACAAGCCACAAGGAACAGAATGTAAGTATCAAGGAAAAATGAAAACAAGCTAAATATAATAGAAGAATCACATTATACTTCATAGTTTGTTTAAATCATTCATTCTTATAAATAATTTTTAACTTTGGTGACATCATTTGTATTTTTATGTAATATTCTCCCATAATAATGATATAAAATATTGATTTTAAAATTCAGAATTATTTTATCAAGCTGATTGAGTCAACTATAGAGCTTAACTAGTCAAGTGTTTGTGGAAATAACCTCAGAAGATAAATTCATACTGCCATGAAATGTATTAGTAAGCAAAAGCATTCTTTTTAAAATAAAATCTGATGATAAGACTAAGAATTTTTAAATAAGGATAATAAAGAAGGTTTGATTACAAACCACAGATGCGGGATGGTTTTGTAAAAAGGAACGTTACTCAGTGGAGTGTTGAAAAATGTTTGATTTGGGGAGGGGTACAGAGGAGGTAGGAAAGAGTCCTGATTTGTAGCATTTGCTGATTTCCATGATGTAAATGCACCTAATGTGGCTGATGTGACATCACTGAACACATGAGGAGAAGATGTGTACAACTGGCTGCTACAAGCCTATCCAGCGGGGTTTCAATTCCAACCACTAGGTAGTTTTCACATTTGCACTAGACTTTCAAAACAGATTTCTGCAAATGTGCTTACTGTGGTTGCTTACATTCAGGGTTTATTTTCCTACAAGTTATCTGTTTTTATGAGTAATTATCTATATGCTATAAAAATTTCCAGAAATGTGTGTGGCCAAATATAGCCTTGCAGAGACAGTTACATGTCAAAACAACTCAATAAATAAACTTTGTATTCTTTTTTTTTTTTTTCTGAAAAGACACCACAGAGGGAAGAATGACTAGTTTCCAGGCAGGTTAGCAGAAGGTTTCATGTAAGTGACGTGTCTGAGTTAGGTCTGTAGAATAAAAATTCAAAGAGAAGAAGGTTATAACAGTTTATGTAGAGCCTGAAGGGCATGGAGCCTTGAGCGAAAAATGGGACATTCAAACCAAATTTACTGATTTATTTTTAGGGAAATAACTCTGGTGGCAATGTGGGGATTAAACTGATGTAGAGAGAAGATTTGGATTAGGATGAGTGGTTGTGAGAGCAGTATAGGCATTGCCAGGCCTATGAAAAATTGTAGTCTCTCCTTGGAAAACTCTACCTCTGATTAGAAGCCTTAAGTTAAAAAGTTCCTAAGTATCGTGACATGGTGGATATTTCATACATTAAATGTTGACTAAATGGCCCCTGGAACTGGTTTAAAATAAAAAATTTAAATCAAGGAAACTTGGAGGTCCCTTGAGCTGGCCAGATACCCCCTACTGCCTGCATAACCACACATGAACGTTTGTTTTTGTGTGATGAATACATTTCCTCAACTGGTTGAATTCATCTTTTTTCTGTGATAACTCAATACAACCATGGTGAGTGTGCAGCAATACAGCCTATACTTTGAATGGGCGGGGCAAAAAGTACAGATTCAAGTGCCTGGGTAAGGAAAAAAACAAGGACAGGAAATGCTATGATCTGCTCTGAGGCATACGGTGGTATAGGAGATGTGGGAATAAGTGAGATAAAGCAAGTTTATCAATTGAACCAAAGGTGGATTAGAAAGGGAGAGAATGGGAGGGGATAGTTGAAGTCTGGCTTTCGTTTGTTTCAATGGAGAAGGTGGCAGAGGAAATTCTTTGCTTAAGGAAGAGAGTGGTGATATATAAGCAGAGTGGAAAAGGCACTGGAGAAGCTCTGGGAAGCTCTCAAGTGCCCTAAAGATGACAAGAAGAACACCCAAGTCCATGAGCAGAATGTGTGAGCCATTCTAGACAAAACGAGGAAAGAAAACTAGGCTAACAAGAGCAGGGATGAGGCCACTTGTGAAGCTTCTCCCTCTTTCTAAGGTAAAGTCCTAGTCACATGAATCTAAGAGGAAGGAGTCACATGTCCTTCTTCCATCCATGTAGCGTGCCCAATCCTCCTCATGTAAGGGACTGTTAGGTCCATCCTGCAGTTTTGCAGAAGTCTGCCCACACAGACATTCTGGTAATCCTGCAGTAAAGACAGAAGTCATAGATTTACTATGGGAAGGAGTTGGGCCAATTTTAGGAACAGGACTTCCAATAAGCAGAAGTACCCCTTACCACTGGGCTATTGAGGACACAGACAGTAAAGACAGAAGAGGTACACCCATCAGAGTTTCACAAATTGGGTTCTGTCATTAATTTCCAGATTATTGGATAGAGTCACTTGAGCCAACAAAATCCGTGCATTTCTGATAGCTGAGGAATAACCAAACACTCCTTGCCAGCAACAGTGCTTCTCTCACTCTTTTCCTGACTTTCGTGGCTTTAATCGGGCGTTTTATATGATTCCATTTTTTTCTTAGCACATCATTAATCTTTTTTTTTACTTTTTTTAGTGGTTATCCTAGAGCTTTCAATATGCATTTACAACTAATCCAAGTCCACTTTCAAATAACACAGTGCTACTTCATGGATAGTGTGAGTACCTTGTAACAACCAAATAATCCTACTTCCTTCTTCCTCTCCCTTCGTATCACTGCTCTTACTCATTTCTCTTATATATAAGTAAACATAAACATGGATAAATACATATATATCATACACATTTATTATAAGATATATACAGAAGCATACATACTGAACACTTGTTGCAATTACTCTGAACTGTTGTGTTAGATTAATTAAAAATAAGAAGAATGAAAGCTTATTTTGCCTTCACTTGTTCTGTTTTCAATGTTCTTCCTTTCTTTTTGTAGATCTAAGCTTCTGACTTGTCTCATTTTCCTTCTTTCTAAAGGACTGCTTTTAGAAAGTTCTAAGATTTCTTAAAAAGCAGATCTTATAAAGCAAATTTATATGATTTCTTATAAAGCAGATCCACTGGCAACAAATTCCCTCAATTTTTGTTTGTCTGAGTTTTTATTTCTCCTTCGCTTTTGAAAGATAATTTTGCAGCATACAGAATTCTAGGTTGATGCATTCGTTCTCCCAAAGCTTTAAATATCTCACTGTACTATTTTCTTGACTGCAGGATTTCCAAGGAGAAGGTAGATGTAACTCTTATCTTTGTTCTTCTATAAGTAAGGTGGGCCTTTTCCCCTTCTGCCTTCTTTCAGGATTTTTTTCTGTATGTTTGATGTTCTGTAACCAGAAAATTATATGCTGAGGTGGTTTGTTTTTGTTGTTGTTGTTGTTGTTGTTTTGGTTTGTTTGCATTTATTCTGCTTCATGCTCTATGAGTTTTGTAGATCTGTGGTTTGGTGTCTGGTATTAATTTGGGGGAAATTCTCAGTCATTGTCTCAAATACTTCTCCTGTTCTTTTCTTTCTTTCTCTTCTTTCCTGTGTCCCCATCAGGCATACGTTATACCTTTTGTAGCTGTCCCACAGTCCTTGGGTCTTCTGTTTTCCTCACTCTTCTCTTTGCTCTTTATTCCTGGAGGTTTGTACTGATGTGTCTTTAAGCACCTGGGGAAGAGATTTTCCCTCCCCTGTGTCCTGTCTACTAACAAGTCCATCAGAAGCATCCTTTGTTTCTGTTACAATGTTTTTGTCTCTAGCATTTTTTGTTCTTTCTTGGGATCTCAGCTCTCTGCTTCTCTGCTTCCATTGTCTGTTCTTACATTCTGTCTCCTTTATCCATTAGATCCCTTGTTAATCATAGTTGTTTTAAATTCCTGGTCTGCTTTTAACATCCCTGCCATGCCTGTTTCTAATGCTTGCTCTGTCTCTTCAAATTGTGTTGTTTGCCTTTGGTATGCCTTGTAATTTTTTTTTATTCTTGGCAAGCAGACATAATGGACATAAATTGTGTCTGTGAATAGGTCCTTAGTAATGTGGTAGTGAGGTATGAGAGGAGAGAAAGCTTTCTCTGGTCCTCTGAATAGGTCTCAGCCTTTTAGTGAAACTGTACTTCTGGACTGTGAACTTCACAAGAGTTTTATTTGTTTTGTTTTGTTTTTTTCCTCTTCCTCCCCAGCACTTAGGTGAAACAGGATGGCTAGAATGAGCTAGAGGTTTTCATTTCACTTCCCGGGTCAGTTAGGCACCTATAACCGCCAGCAGGTTAAGCTCTGGTTAAGCACATTCCCATGAGGGCAGTTCTTGTTGAGAATAAGTTACACTGATGTACCTGAAATGGTTTCCTTTCCCCTTCCCTCTGCCAGAAGTCTAAGGGTATTTCTGTTCCATATTCACTGCAGGAACCTGGGGGAACTCCAGGAGATAAATTGCACAAATATATATATATATATATATATATATATATATTTTTTTTTTTTTTTTTTTTAATTTTTAATGTTTTATTTATTTTTGAGAGATAAAGAAAGAACATGAGTGGAGGAAGGGCAGAGAGAGGGGAGTCACAGAATCCGAAGCAAGCTCCAGGCTCTGAGCTGTCAGCATAGAGCCCAGTGTGGGGCCCAAACCCATGAACCCATGAACTGTGAGATCATGACCCAAGCCAAAGTCAGACGCTTAACTGACTGAGCCGCCCAGGCGCCCCTAAATCACACAATGTTTTGAGGGCCCTCTGCATGAGTAGGTCCCCCTGGAGTTTTTGATTCTCAAAGTTGTCTGCACTGAGCTGCTAGCAATTCGTCAATTGCAGTATGGAGCTTCCTACCCCAGCTCTAGCTCCCAGAAGGTAGACCTACCTTGGACCTCTTATAGGTCCAAGAAGAGTTGTTGACTTTTCAGTCTGTTCAGCTTTTCTATTTCTTGCTTGGATAGAGTGGTGACCCCCAAGCTCCTCCCGTGAAGAACCAGAAACCTGAAGTTCACACACAGCAGTGGTGAGGAGCACAGAGACACAGAACTTATAAAGGAGGAAAGTATGATGGCCTGACACACTTCCTCTTTGCTCTACTTTGTTGTGACAGGCACTAGTATAATTGAGACACTGTCGGGGTTCCTCTATTGCAAAAAACCCAAGTAAGGCTTTTTTGAAAAGCCTGAGTAGCATCTAGAAAGGAGGATATCTGAAGGAGGAACACGGGGGAGACCCCAGGGACTCCAGCTCATTCATAACCAAAAAGAATGGAGAGAATAAAACAAAGCAAAAGAGAAAAAATTCAGAATTATCTGGCTTTTAAAATATGAGTTCAAAAAGCTAAAATTGACCTTTACCCCACTGACACCCAGTTAGGAAATACCAAGAAAATATGAAGGGACAAAAAAATCAAGATCTGTTGCCCTTGTTGCCCCATCCCTAGATCTTAAATCCAAACTCTAAAAGGTGATGACATAACTGCCCCTAGGGAGGAGGCCAATGACCCAGGTTAGGATACTGCCCCTCTGGGGCCACTTTTGTCTAGAGATCACAATATTGCTCTAATTAGAAGCATATTGTAATGTCCTCCAGCTATTCGCGTTTAATTTTAGCCAAAACGACGGACCTGGGGGCAATGTGGTTGTACACTGTCACAGGTGATTTCAACTAGAACTGAATGGCTGAGCAGGTGTCCTTCCCTACACGGTATGAGTCCCACTGTGGAACGTGGCCAACTTTTCATACCCAGAAGGGCCCTTGCTCACGCAAAGGTGTTCAGGTTAACCAGCAGAATCAGAACCGGGTGTCGCATTCTTCGAAAACAGACACTACCCTCAGGGTAGTGTGGGTCTGCCCGTGTACGTAGCTGATAATACTGATTGCTCCAACTGAATTCCCATTTGTAATCGAATGTCTT
This sequence comes from Prionailurus viverrinus, assembly GCF_022837055.1. Classification (NCBI taxonomy): domain Eukaryota; kingdom Metazoa; phylum Chordata; class Mammalia; order Carnivora; family Felidae; genus Prionailurus; species Prionailurus viverrinus. Next base: position 35,600,530 of record NC_062577.1, read on the forward strand.
TATCTTCTCTGACTACTCTTGGATGAGTTTGTGGTTACCAAGTCTACCAGACCCATGTTTACTTTCTTATTTCCCTAGTGTTGCTTGAGAATTCCACTCGTCACTTGGCTATTTTCCAGGTGCATCTATTCTAAGATGCTTTATTCAAGTGCTTTGGTGCATCTGGCTATGGGTACTCACTTATCATACCAGGTAGCATTTCCAACAGTCTTGGAGTTGCAACGTAATATTTTCTGATTTCCTTGTAAAAAAAAAGGTTTATAATGAAATAATTTGAAGGTAAATTTTATGATACTTTTTTTTGGTATTATTTATAGTACTCTGACATATAACAAAAGCAGTACTGAAAATAAACGTGTCATTTTTTCTGCCAGAAAATATCTACTTGTTTTGTTTAATTGTATATAAAACTCTGGGAAAAAATTATGAAATATCAAAGGTAATAAAAGGATTCCGACTAACCTCTTGCTGAGATTTTTTTTCAAATAATAATTTACTTCAGAAAAGTTATACTTGAGATAATAGTGTCTACATATGTTATCTTCCAATCTAAAATACAATGTTTGGTTTCTGCTACCAAGAGTGGATACAGCTTTATATCAATATACTTTTGGCGATATCATTTGCTACTCAGCTAGTGGCAATTATCCAAAACAATATATGATTTTTAAATTCAAATTCTATGAATACAGCTATCTAACAGTTTGTGTGAAAACATGGTCTTCCTATAAAGCTAGCAATAGCAACTTCAATTTTAAAATATTTTAAATATAGGTGGAAAGTAAAAAACCATACTTCAATTATTTTCAAATAATTATATATTTCCCAAATGTGCATTTCTATAGCAAATATAGAAAATGAAAAGGTTTTTTTTTTAATTGCAAGGATTCTTTTTTCTAGGAATTCAGTCACCTGATATCTATAGCTGACTGAGTGGATTCTTTAATCATAATTTTACTGACATACATATATTAAATTATCTTGAAAAAAAGTGAACATTTTCATGCTTTTTAATGTGTAGTCATGTGATCACTTTAGTACTGCTTTCAGTTTGCCCAAGAGTACTGCTCTGGTTTTTCCCATAATTGGATCTCATCCAGTTAATGTATGACCCCTTTTAGCCCTTGTAATATCTGTTCCATAATGAGCACGGGGAAGAAAAAAGAAACTGTTGAAACTATCACGTAGTAACTGTACCAAGAAGATGAGGTGGTTAAATTTAATATGTAGCATTACTAACCAGTGATGTGAAACATTCACTGTGAGCTTGCACTTGTGGGGTGCCGCTTCCCTTACCTCTTGCAACTATGGAAGAAAATAAATCTCAGGTTTTCATTATGTGGAGGATGGGAAAGGGTCATAAATTACAGATTAATATGTATTTCATAGCCTTTCCCCTTTTCCTCTGTTAATGGTATACAGTTGAGGCCATGCAAATATGGATTAACTTAAACTACTTGAAAATCTGGTTATGCATTTTATGAAATCATACACTTGTTTCTGGAGAGAGAACAATGTTTAATAATGGGATCAGCTTTACTTGGAATATGGCAGCTTTCTTGTGTAATTTTCATGCAGAACAAATTAGCAAAACAACTTATAAAATAATAGAAAAAATGATTGTCTGGATGGATATTTTACATTTCATTCAGCTGAGCAAAAGGCATGTAGACAGTGATCCTGTCGAAAGGTTTGGGCTGTGCGTGCGTGTGTGTGTGTGTGTGTGTGTGTTTTGTTTCAGTGTGCTTTTTCAGATTTTCATCCATCTAAACTTAATCTTTAATCTGGAGAGGACTGATGAATATCATTAAAGGAGAATTGGAACTAGCATTATGACAGAAGAAATTTCTTCTTGTCTGAAACAAGTTAAAATGTTTATGATCTAAAGGATTATACACAAAGGCATTGAAATAACTTTCAAACATGACTCCGTAAACTTTAGAAAACATTAGAGAAGGTGGAAATGTTTCTATACAAATGAAGAAATGTAATTGAACAGATTTTTTTAAAATATTTTTTTTAAGTTTATTTATTTTGAGAAAGAGCACAAGCAAGGAAGGATCAGAGAGAGGGTTGGGGAGAGAGAGAGAATCCCAAACAGGCTTTGCATTGTCAGCGCAAATCCCTATGCAGGGCTAAAACCCACAAACCGTGATATCAGGACCTGAGCAGAAATCAAGAGTCAGATGCTTAACCAATTGAGCCACCCAGACGCCCCTGTACAATTTTTTCAAGGGTAGATCATGAAAGGATTCTGGAAACTGTAGACTTGCAAATTTGATATGAATTTCTTATAGTAGCCAAGAATAAATATCTAGAAAATGTTGAACACAGTGATGAAGAATCATAGGAGGAATGATTGAAAAGAAGCTCAAAAACTTATGTTGAAGTAAAAAAAGTTGCACAATAGGACACAGAATAAGAGCTTTCCTCAAAAGAGTTCATGTGTTGGGGTGCGTGGGTGGCTCAGTTGGTTGAGTGTCCGACTTCGGCTCAGGTCATGATCTTGCGGTTTGCGGGTTCAAGCCCCATGTTGGGCTCTGTGCTGACAGCTCTGAGCCTGGAGCCTTCTTCAGATTCTGTGTCTCCCTCTCTCTCTGCCCCTCCCCTACTCATGCTCTCTCTATATCAAAAATAAATAAACATTAAAGAAAAAGAGAGAGATCATGTGAAAGAGAAATCAGATTGCAACATGGCTCTAAAGGGCAGGTCAGTGGCCAAACTCTTTGGGGGGGAAAGAGTGATAGATTTTCCCTTAATCTGAATGGTTTGTAAATGTAATGGATTATAACAGTAATGATTATCAAGTCACTTGGAGTTTAAGCAGAAGTTTGAAAACTACTGCACATGTTTTAAAATAATAATAAAACAACCTCCACCCCCAGGGAAAACGAACAAACAAACAAACAACTTCCTGTATTGTGTCAGATGAGGGAGATGACTTCTAAAGTTCTTCTTATTTGAATGCATGTCTGTTTCTTCTATCTCCATAAAACACTCCTATTATCTCATTTTTTAATCAAATATAATTTGTTCCTTAAAATTTTATTTACAGTAATGTAGCTTTGATGGCAAGATTTTAAGTTTATTAGGCTTAGATTATGACTTAACAGGTAAAGAATAAATAATTGGATTTCTGTATCTTCACAAATAATGCCTCCAGATAAAAGGTATCTTTTTTTGTTGATGTTGGCTATTTATCTAGAGATTCACGTTGTTCACGCAAACTATGAACATAGGAAATGAAAATACCCAACTTTATCACTTTCTGCTCTGAAAATACACAAAAATGTAACAAATGTGAGAATTGAAATGCAATAATTATAAGGATATTTTTATGCTCAGGCTTGAAACTCTTTCAGCCAGTATTGGATAGACTCAAGGAAAAAATAAAAGTAAAAGTGTTTATATGTTCATAGGCTCACAGGATGTCTGGCCACATGGTTGAAATTTCAAGTTTGGCTCCTTGTGGCTCCTTCCTTTCTGAATTAATTATAGCATTGAATACATTTTGAATCAACTAAAGGAAAGCATTACATGTAAATAGAAATCCTGCTGTGTTTGATTGCTTATGCCTCTGGAGATCAGGCACCATAGGTAAGGTCTCTTCTTTGGTTTATAGGAGGGAAGCAACTGTGTAATCAGGTAAATCAATTAGTAAGTTACTGTGACAAAGTAAGATTCCATGGAAGATTATGGGGATAGTAGTGTAAGAGGGATAAAAATGGACAAATTCTAGATCATTTGTGACAATACTACCAAAAGATTTTTCAGATTTTTCTTTGATGGATCTGAAGGTGAATAAAAGTCAGAACTGACTTCCGAACCTCCAGGCTTGTGTTGATGTCATTTCTGAAACAGAACATTCAGGAGGGAGCAAGTGGGTGCTTTTTTAGTGGTAGACTGGAGGGAGAGAAAGATCAAATATAAACATGTGAATTTTTAGATGCTTATGAGGCATTTATGAGGATATGTCAAGTGAGATGCATGAGTCTGGCACTTAGAATTATCTCGGCTGGAGATAACAAATTGAAAAATCTATATTTATGTGTTATTTAAAGCTACAGAAAAGTATAAAATCATCAAGGAGAGTTTAGAGAGAAAATGAGAGAAATGGAGACTGACCTATAAAAAGATAGACAAGGCTAGTTTACGTTTTCTTTAAAGGGGTCTAATCAGAGAAAGGAGCACAAATGTGCCCAAGCATTCAATGGCAACAGCTGAACTTCTTACCCAGACGCTTCTGAATGGATCCAGGAAAACACGTGAATTCTAATATTTGGGACCGAGTTTAGCAAGGGTTAAGAAGACTAGGCTGGGATGGACTTGGAACTGGGAGACATGACTCAGCTGCAGGAAGCAAGATCTGCAGTGGAGGAGGCACACATATCCATGCACACAAACAAGAACAGGCCAACAAATCAGAGTCAGGGACGTCACTAACGGAAGTCAGTAATAGATTGTAACTGGTGCAGCACAGTAAGAGAATGTTACATTTGACGGTCCATGTGCAGCTACAGATGAATAAGAGGAACCAAACCTTGAGTGATTCTCCCTTCTCGCGAGGATGCAAGCTGTACCCAGGAACTCAGCACAGGGTCACTGTCACCAGTTCTGAGTTCAACAACTTTAGAATCGTCCCTATTAAAATCACACTGGCATGTGGAGCTCAACATTGACCCAAGTGCACATCACATAGCGCTATACTCCATGGTCCCCTCTTTCCTCACTATGGACATGCTTGTTACACTTCTTGATTACTCCTACAATGCACTCCAGTTAATGAGGTAAAGGTAAATCAGTTCATATCATGCTCCTTATGAAACCCCTCCAAGGGATTCCTTTTGAACATATAATAAAATCCATGACTCCAAGGTTCTTAATGTTCAGTTTCTTGACCCACTTTCCCTTCTACCTCTTACCTATTGTCCTCTGGCCAACTGGCCTTTCGTACTTGTAGATGCAGTAAAATCTAACCTCAGTAATTTTACTTGGTTCTGATGTGCACAGAATGCACTTCACCCTACTGGTAAGGCAGGTGCTATCCTTTCCTCAGGTTTCAGCATAAGTGTAAATGTCTCTTTCTCAGAGGGGTATTACCGACCATCCTATTTAAATTGTTCCCCTCTTTTATTCTCTCAGCTCATTTTGTTCCTTTTTTCCCCACATGAGTTAGAAACAATATATTTCCTACTATATATTTGCTTGCTAGACATCTGTCTATCCTTCAGTGCATTAACTCCCTTAAGGGAAAGAATTGCAGATTTTTGAGAAATTATTGTATCTCCAGTATTTAGCATACGGGATGTTAACATTAGCAATACTTACTAAAGGAATGAATAAATACATGAATAAATGAATGAATTGGTGAGTGAGCAAGTGAATGAATTAATAAACAGAGGAAGAAACTTTCTATTAACATTTGGTTTTTTAGTGCATGAACACAAACCACTAGCAACAATAGTAGGGTTCAGGCAATCAACTTCTTTCTGACGTATGTGAAGCTATAAAATTTAATAGTCTTACTCCAGTAAGTAAAATGTCATTACAACATCTGTTCCTGGATTTTGATGTTTTGATACTTGATTTAGGCTTTTGGTTTTAAATTATGTTTGTAAGTATGGTTAATACATTTATACTTTAATTGATTTAGAAATTTGTTTTTATTTTAAACAATTTATGTCCAACTAATAAAGAATAGTAATTGGCTTAATCTAGTCTGAATGTGATTCTAATTTCACAACTTACTAAATTTCTCTGCTCCATTCAGAATTTAGAAAGCAAGTGTTCTCTGGGTTCTAGTGAGTGACTTGAGAATTCCAACTTTAGTTTGAGTTTATTATCATTAAGGAACAGAATAAAGTATGATTGGAGAGTAAATCCTAAACTACCTCCAATTTTCACATCTAGTTTCAACATAAAATTTATATTAATGTCCAAAACAAGGATTGAGGAAATGAGGCCAGTCTTTCATTCTGGGGTTAAAAATATTTGTTGGAATAGCTGTTGTATAGCCTGCTAAAATATCTGGTTGGAGGAAGGAAAAAGGTATTAATTAGTTTTCATATCAGAACAAATTTTCTCTGAAATCACAAATCATTGTGACTTTTGTACCAAACTAGATCCAGTAGGTAATAGGACTTCAACAGTGTTAAATAATGAAAAAGAGTCTTCTCATATCAAAATTCAAACACTGATGTAGGCAGTCCTCATTCCTCAAGGTTCCACTCTGCACCGGTCTCAGTTACCGTGGTTTAGTTATGTAACACCCACCTCCAAATGACATGGTTTAAATTTCAGTTGCCACAGCATATTCACTGTGAATGATTGCATAAAGTACACTCTTTGCTGCTGGCTCTTTAGTTCACAAATATCCCCGTGTAAACAATGGATGCGAATCATGTCCAGTGACCAAACCTGCTACCTCTTCCAGAGTCTGTCAGTGATGGGTCACTGTGCGCTTGTTATCCTGTTCACACACAGACAGGAAAGTGTGAAGTGGTGTTGCCTCCTTGTCTCCTAGTGATAAACTTAGGTGACATTTTACAAAACAAATAAGCAATAAAGGGAATTGGACAACAAAGATGGAATTTCAATAAAAAAGAAAAAGAAAGAAAGAAAAAAGAAAACTGATAATGCTTGCGGTGAAATTTGAATAGATGGAAGAATACAAGAAATACCTGACTATGGGAAGAGACTCCACCCATGCATCCAGAGGAGCTTCATGAGGATGAATTTATCAACATAATTGAAAAGGATGAGAAGGATGGCAAAAGAAGATAAAGATGTCCCAAGGAAGCCACAACAGCAAAATAAAGGGATTCTTGGAGGTAGTTCATGACTTTGAAAATGCAAAAGATAAAATGCAGGAGGTGGATCCAAACTTAGGAAGGAATATGAGAAATCACTAAGTCATAGAAAAGATGCTCACTCTGTATATTATGTTATGTGATACATTACATTATAAGAAAGAGGCACGCACTATCTAAACTACTCTTTATAAGATGTTTACAATAAAGCTAAACACTTCATCAATATTTCTAATGTTTTGCATTACAGTGTTCTAAATAAATATTGAGTTTACTATTTTCATTTCTCCATATGTTAATCACTAATAGTAAGAGGTCTTAATGTTTTAGAAAAAAGAAACTTTAAATATCATGGAAAAGTCACAATTATCCAATTGGCCATTAGGATCATTTTGTGCAATTTGTTTGTGTGTCCTATTTACAGTCCCACACTACCATGAAAAGCAAGGACTGACTGTATTAATTTCTTTCCTGATCTAAGTGATCAAAAACCAAGTTCAGTACATTTTATCAGGTCATAGGTACTGAGTGGTTTCCAAATGATCACTAATCCCACTTATTTGAAAGAAAGTACAGTTAAAGAAAGTACAGTTTTGATGTGCTTTGGAAATTATTAATATTCTAAAATTAAAGACAGTTACTGGTATAAACCTTTAAACATGAATATTAACTGACCCTGCTACTGATCAGCATCAACAAGGGTAATAGAGCATATACGGTTTTCACTGATCATGTTTAATTGGAAAATATGTCATAATTGAACACTGAAAAAAAAAGTAATTTAGGAAGCATAATTTAAGCTTTGAAAGATATATTCTAAAGTTATGATTTATTATTTTGAAAAAAGCCTCATCTACATTTTCGCCTATCCCGAGAAAGATGTCATGATTTTTGGGGGAAGAGTTATAAATTATTTTCATATCTCCCCAGGTCATAAATAAATTAATTGCATTAAGATTTGCTCCCATTTTAGGAGCAAAGAGATAAATTAATAATGTGTTTTAGTGTTAAAGAAGTACAAGTAAAGGCTTATATTAGCCTTTCTATTAGCCTAAGCTGAACCACAAACCAGTAAGCAGACTGGCAACTCTGTCAGTGACAGCTTATGCTAGAAACAGAACATAACTAAAATTGTTTAAAAAGACTCTAATAAATGATATGAGCAGAATTAAAACAACCAACAATATTTGTTGAAGCAGCCAGAGATTAGCAAAAGTGAGCAGACTTCATCACCCTTGGCCTCAAGGGTTAAAGAGAAGACATTATGTTAACATCCCAGAGAACTTTGATGTGGAGGGGTAAAGACTACTGGACAAGAGCTGTAATCTTGGAGGATCCAGCCACTGCTGGAATGTGGCCTGGATCAGGAAGAGAGAGGGCAAGAAAACACCCTGATTTCTGCTCCTGTTTCCAATCTCTGCCCAGTGGACCGCATTGGCTAAATCCCACAGGGAGCAGCCAACAAGGGGATAGATACATGTGCTATCCCACATAAAGCAACAAAGCCTGTATGCATTACAGAGAGGCCAACTTCCTGAAGCCCTCCACAGAAAAAGGAGTCTGGCTCTGGGGCTATACCAAAGAGAGTAACCATCATAATAAAAAGACATTACCAACATTCTTGTGCCCTACTGAATTAGATTTCAGAAGTGACTAAAACATATCTCAGAATTTGAAAGTAAGCAGAAGTTAAATAAGCTCTACTTGAATTTAAAAAAAAATGTTATTGTAATAATGCTAAAATCTCACAAAGGTGTAATCCTCATTTTCTTATTTAATTTTACTTAATCCTTATTTACCCACTTCCTTTAAGCCATTTCCTTCTATACCTATATTTTGAGTGCACTATAGGCACTTACCCGGGAGAGATCAAAGATATAAACAAAATAATTGAAATACAGCATGGCATTACCTAAAAGGAGTGTGTTCAATGCTGCTTGCCTATTAAAAGGTGGTCAGGGGATGTCATTATGTAAGATTATTAAAGGTGAGCAGGCATCCACCATCCCAAGAGAGCTGAGGCAGCATGTTCAAAGGTAAGGAAGCAGGAAGCAGCATGGTACTTTCCTAAATCAGCAAGTATGCACTGGAGCACAGGGTAAGAATGTGATGTAATGGAGATTTGGAGAAGGACAGCCTTCTCTAAATGACACAAACTCATGTGTCTTAAAAGTGATGTTGGATTTTATATTTTCAAATAAGATGAAGAAAAGAGTGAGAGTTAAGGGAGAAGTAGCTACTTTGAAAGCTTGTTCTGCGGGTCAGAAAGATTCTGCTTTCTGAGCAAGAAAAGGCTGCAGCAATTTAACTCAGGATTAAACCGTTTGTTACACCAAGGGTGATAAAAACATGAAGAAAACTAGAAATGGTGATTATACTGTTTATATAGTGATGAATAATGGGTTCTAAAATGCCTTACAGCGACAAGGTCAAATATTTAATTGATAACTATAAAGAGGAAGCTATAAATGTTGCATCAGACCGTGTATTTGGCAGTGGCTACAGCATCAGTCCTTAGGTTTCAAGACAAAGCACATAAAACAGTGTGCATAAACATGGTTGCCATTTATAGCTACATATTTGTGTGAATCTGGGGGTTTTGATAAACCATGACTTGAAGACCTAGAAGAACTTGGATGGATACTAAAGCAGACAGGCAATGCCAGATCTCCAGCTCTTCTTGGAAAAACATGCAAGAATTTGCTGATTTATATAGGGAAATCTTAGAGGAATACATGTGAGAATGAATTCTTACTTGACAGAGTAAAGAAGGGAGATGGGGCGCCTGGGTGGCGCAGTCGGTTAAGCATCCGACTTCAGCCAGGTCACGATCTTGCGGTCCGTGAGTTCGAGCCCCGCGTCAGGCTCTGGGCTGATGGCTCAGAGCCTGGAGCCTGTTTCCGATTCTGTGTCTCCCTCTCTCTCTGCCCCTCCCCCGTTCATGCTCTGTCTCTCTCTGTCCCAAAAATAAATAAACGTTGAAAAAAAATTTTTTTTAAAAATAAAAAAAAATAAAGAAGGGAGAAATAATTTTAAAGGAGGCTGCATTTAGAAACTTTGATATACTTACCAGGGAATCTATTTATAATAGCACAAGCAGTTGTGACCAGTTTGAATTGTTTGCTAGTTTGGTTTGATTCAAAAGTGGACCAATACAGTTGAGATGTCAGAAACTTCCTGAATAATGTAGAAAAGAAACCCAAGATTTTAGAAGGTATTCCTTCTTAAAAGACCTAGATACCCTTTCCTTCATCCAGACACTAAAAAGAAAGAGAGAAAGAAAGAAAGAAGAGAAAAGAGGGGTGTATTGTCATGTTAGAAAAATAATTTAGCGGAGATTTTTTACATACCAAAGATGTTGACGGTAGAGTCCATAGTTGATTTCAACATGAAGACAGAGGTTAATCATGCCAAGTAGCAACAGTGAGACACTAACACCAGGTGAGATTGGTAACCAGGATAGGCATCAGGATGAGCCTGCTCACCAAAGTGGTCTCATTGGCATAGAATAACTGATTAGAGGGCCTTTTGGGTTGAAAGAAATAGGCAATCCACAAAAATATTCTTTTTTTTTAATTTATTAGGGAAAAATTCGCTTGGTAAAAGAGCCCGGGATCAGATGCCAAAATAGAGAATTGTTGACCCCTCACCCCATTTCCAGATCAATTCATGGTTCCTTCAATTAAATACCCTAAAGAAAGACCCAGAAATAATATTCAAAGTGCATATTCTAAATTTTCCACCAACTATCCCCCAAATAAACTGGCTTTTGTCACCACACAATTTTGCACTGGGAAAACAAAAATATTAAAAATTTCAGATATTATAGGACCCTGAATTTGAGGTAGTTTTGATTCCTGAGGATCCAGAATGTCTCCATGGGCTCTCAGTCAGATGTCAGTGCTTCTGAAGGTCCTTTAATAATGGCCTTTTTATTTGAGCTCAAATTATAGTAGCTCATTGGGTCCTGAAACTCATTTCATAGCCCCATCCTCAGTTCCTCAGTGTTTAGTTGAAATAGATATTTTCAGCAATTGGCAGAATCCCCATGTTGGCTCTCCAACCAATAGATTGATTATGCAAGTCTAAAGGGAAGCTTCCAGAACTCCCACTCTTCACCAAACTATTAAACCAATAGTAGTTTTATGCAGCTAGGGAAATCACAGGGATTAGTGACACTATCAGAGACTTGAAAAATGCACAGGTGGGGATTCCTGTCACATTGGCTTTGAATGCTCCAATTTAACCAACACAAAAGGCAGATGAGTTTTGGAAAATGGCAATGGATCATGGACTATTTTAAATTTAATCAGATGGCAACCTCAATTGCTGTTGCCATGTCGGATGTTGGCCTTAGACATATTAAAACAGGAGTTCGGTAAAGATTATCACATGAGCCAGAGAGGAGGCCCTACATGATAAGAAACAAAAGAGAAAGGGAAAGAGGGGAAAAGAAAAACTATTACACTCTCTGGCAATTCTTTATCCACAATAACTAGAGGGGGAAGCTTTCTATTGAGGGGCAGGGGAGGCAATATTCCAAGAAAAATGGACAGAACAAGAGAGGAAGTAGTAAGTGACTTTTATTGCAACTACTATTCCAAAAGTGGAATATTTTATATATTTTGAATTTTTCTGCCCCAGTCTCTCTTCTCTTCCCTTTTGTGAATTCAATTTCATATACGTTAAACTGCTTGTTATTGTCCCACAGGTTATTAAGGCTCTGCTCATTTTCTTTTTTTAGCCTTTTTTTCTCACTGAGTTTCAATTTGAATAATTACTACTGCACTGCATAATTACTATTGTGATCTCTTCTTCTGTAGTGTCAATCTGCTGTTAAGCACACCTAGTGAATTTTTCATTTCAGTTATTGTGTTTTTCAGTGCTAGGATTTGCATTTGGCTCATTTTTATAGTTTCCATGACTATACTTAGAGTCCTCATCTTTTCACTTGTTATGTATATCTTCTTCTTTATATTTTAAACTTATTTTAATAAAAGGTTTAAAGCCATTGCCTGCTAGAGACTCACATTTTACCATTTCTTCTCGTGTCTAGTAATTTCAAACTGTTTGCAGGTATTATGGATACACTGTTGAAAGTCTGACTATTATTGTCTTCTTTTCAAGACACCAAGAATTTAGTTCTGGAAGGCAGGTACTATACTTGCAGATAAGCTTGATCTTTTTGAGGCTTGCCAGTTGTTTGTTTATAGTAGACTCCATCCTAGGACTACAGTAGCCTTATTTCTAATATGTAACTATTCTGGGAACCCAGTTAAATACTTGGATGGTTCCATGTGTCCTCTACACTCTGGATCATTGGAAATCTTACACCTCCCAACATGGTGAGGTCCCTAAGGTCTCTGTTCAGCTCACAGCTCCCTTGTCTTTTGTCAGACCTTACATTATCTCCCTCTGCTCCTGCACAGTTAACATGTGGACCAAAACAACAGAAACTCCTAGGCAGATTTCTAGATCACTTCTAACAGCTTTCTTCTATTGTGTATCCTGCCCTGCATTCTCAATCCATCTATTTTTTTCTCACTCTATATTGAGGCAATCACCATCAGGGCTGTAAGATAATATTGATAAGAAAAATTATAAGTAATATAAAGAAAACTGTGAATGGATAAATTAACACAATAAAGGATAAGAAACAAGAAATTAATTAAAATATATACATGTAAACAAAGAAGAAAGAACAGATAGGTTATAAAGGTTGGGGAAGCATTAAAGCTATATTGTTAGTTCTTCTAGGTGAGAGCATTCAGTATCTGTAGAAATAATTTTTCCCCTCACCAGTTAGCCTAGAAATAATTGAATATAGTACAACTGAGGGTGTTAATTTTTGGCAATAAAATATTAAAAGAAAAAAATCTAAACATGTTCTTATGTATTTATACCATTTTAGAATTTTCAACCTATTGTTATAACAAGTCAAACTTGTGGTACCAGTTTCAAAGGTATCATTGAATATTGGTTTAGACTTAGGATTTTAAAATTAAATTGTGTTAGTGCATATTTAATATAAAAACATTTAAGAAAACATAAGGTTCACCGCATTTATAGGCTCTTTTCATTATATTTAAAAAAATATTCACTGCTTGTAGATTTTGTTTGTGGTTTGATGGTTATACAACAAATACTTTAAAGATTTTTTATTTAATTTTAAAGAGAGATCGTGTGTGTGAAAGGAGAAGAAGGGGAGGGAGAGTGAGAGAGAGAGAGAGAGAGACAGACAGACAGACAGAAAGACAGAGAGACAGAATCTTAAGCAGGCTCCACCCTCAGCATGGAGCCTGATTCAGGGCTCAATCCCACAACCCTGGGATCATAACCTGAGCCGAAACCAAGAGTCAGATGCTCAACTGACTGAGCCACCCAGGCACTCCACAATTGAAATACTTTATTATTTTTTAATGTTTATTTATTTTGAGAGAGAGAGAGAGAGAGAGCGAGCAGGGGAGGGCCAGACAGAGAGGGAAAGAGAGAGAGAGAGAGAGAGAGAGAGAGAATCCCAAGTAGGTTCTGTGCTGTTAGTGCAGAGCCCATATGGGGCTCGAATCTGACTCTGATGAACCATGAGATTATGACCTGAGATGAAATCAAGAGTCAGGCACTTAATTGACTGAGCTACCCAGGTGTCCTTGAAATACTTTAAAAGGAAATAGAATATAATAAACATAAATGGAGCTTAAAATGTTTAGATGAGTGTAATTAATTAAGACTAAAAATTAAACCAAACAATTGAGGCCTTATTTAAATTACTCTTCAAATTAGCTAGATATAGAAATAGGAGTAAAATTTGAAAGATGAACTTAAAAAGCTTAAGTAATAACTAATAGCAAATTATATTCTTAAACAGCATTAATCACATTAATACTCTTTGGTGCACAGAATCTGCCACCAAGGATGTTTAAAATTCGATCCACAATGTTTTTTTTTTGTTTTACTTTTTTACTTTTTTTAAATGTTTACTTATATTTGAGATAGGCAGAGAGAGAGAGAGAAACCATGCATGAGCAGGGGAGGGGCACAGAAAGAGACAGAGACAGAATCCGAAGCAGGCTCCAGGCTCTGAGCTGTCAGCACAGAGCCCCATGTGGGGCTCAAACTCACAAGCGTGATATCATGACCTGAACCAAGTCAGGCGTTCAACCAACTGAGCCACTCAGGTGTCCCGATCTACAATGCTTTTATAGCATTGTGCATAGCACTTCGTGTACTTATAAATGTAATTTTGCATGTGTATACTTAGCTAATTTCTGCCCCCACTATTGACTGTAAACTTCATGAAGACAAAGACCATGTTGGATTTTGCTATTTAATCTCCAGTGGAGTGTTCAAAATTGGTTCTCAAAATATATCTTAAGACATGATGTATAATATTAACAGCATTTTTCTATTCTATAACAAGTATGAATCATCTTTGTAGTTAAGTAAACATAGATACCTGTGCAAATATGATGCAAAAGTTCCATTTATTTCTCAGGTTAAATATAAAGCAAGAGCTTTCTACCTTACAGGAAGACAGCGTCAGGTACTGTCTTCTAATACTGGGGATACCTGTGCACTTATGCTTTCCACCATGTGGGAAAGAGAGAAGGCCCCTGGAGCAGATCATTGTTGACATTGGTAAGATCTGTTACGGAAGATTGGCTGTAAAAGGAATATACGGAGAATAGAAGTATAGACAGTATTGACATTTTCCTGGTTTTATGTGATATTTTTAAAAAAGATGATAGTGATTTGGTTACATTTCTTTTCTTGTTTTTATAATGTTTATTTATTTTTGAGAAAGACAGGCAGAGTACGAGTATGGGAGGGGCAGAGAGAGAGAGGGAGACAGAATCTGAAGCAGGCTCCAGGGTCTGAGCTGTCAGCACAGAGCCCATCACGGGGCTCAAACTCATGAACCGCAAGATCATGACCTGAGTCGAAGTCAGACGCTTAACCGACTGAGCCACCTGGGGGCCCCTACATTTATTTTCTTATAGAGGAAGAGAATGGCCCGTGCAAAGAGGAAATGTTAATGGAGGGGCTGGCCAGCATGGCATGAACACTAAGAGGACTTGACCTTGAGTAGGGGGAGAGGAAATGTTTCCTCTCAGACAAGAGGGAAAGATGAGCATGGATGCAGATATATGCAGGTGACATAGGGGATACTTCGGCAATAAATTTCAGACAATCTTATTGCCCTCTCCCTTTCTCCAAATCCTCTTAAGTTGAAAGTTGCCTGAAATTTTGATTTTTAGATAAAAAATGATTTTATTACTCAAAGTTTGAAAAATTTTCTGTATTAGTCATTTTTATCTTAAGTTGAGTATTTATTAGAAATATTCCTAGTAAAATTTTTTAATATGACTGGTTTGACTAATCACCATCAGAACCAAGTAGCATGAGTAATTTATTTCCAAAATTTGACTCCACAAAAAAGTATGGGGTCAAGTGGCAGTACAAAGAAATATATAGAAAGAGCAAATGTGTGGTGAAAAGAAAGTGTAAAAGACATACAAAAAGGTAGAAACACGCAAAGACCATTTGTTTTACCTATAATCCTTAGCAATAGTACCTAAGAACTTTTAACAAATGCTCCATCCTTTACTTCCCAATTTAAAGATTCCACAACGGAGCAAGTGACCCTAAGGCACCTTAGTAACAAGGTGGTGATTAGTACCTGAGTTTCCACTTTGCTCTTAGCCATTGATTCAGGCTGCCTCCCTGAGGACATACAAGACATTTCTAGGCAAACCACAACCAACATTTAACTACTTTATTGATCATTAATCTTCCATTTTAAGTGTACGAATCTGAAAGTAAATACTAATTACCTTTCCTGGAAAGACTAAAACTTTAAAGGTTCACATAGAAGGGGATAGAATGACAGGGGAAATACTATAAGTTATGAAAATGACTCTGAAGGCTGAACCCCCAAGGATCCTAGAACATGATGCTCTTTTCGTAAGCCTCATATTCTACATCCTGCTCTTATCCCAGTTCATCACTCCCTACGATTCAATGGTATGCAACATTCCTACTCCTTTCCATTGATAAAGAGACTTATGTTAGCGTAAATCCATCAGAAAATTTCAAATATGAGTTTAAAAAAGTGATAAAATCCTGTATTTTAAAAATGGAATATTTCCCACTTCATGTAAAGTTCAACAAAAGCAGAGTGCTTTTCTTTTATTCACAGATTTATCCTCAGTACCTAGCATAGTACTTCATTCACTTTATTGACAGATGAACTGTCAATAAATATTTGATGGCTAAATGAATGAATGAGCTATATTTTATCAAATCTAACCAATATCATAGGCATGCAACTGTGCTAAGTACTAAAAGGTAGACAAAAATGAGTATTCCATTTACTCTATGGTATACTAGAAAGAACATTCTTATGAAAATGGACAGTTGGAGACCCTGGCATTTAGGAAGCCACTAAACATACTTGAGACTCTGTTCCTTAATCTCTTATTGTCTCACCGGCTTCTGTGAATATTAAACAATGTATGTTATGACTTCCAAAAATTTTCCTCCTAAGTACCTGTAGGAGATTGAATTGTTTTTCCCAACTTTTCACTCCCTCCTCTCCTTACAAGAGAATTATGCATCTCTTTCCCACCAGTGTTGGTGGCTTGTTTTGGCCAATGAATGGGAGCGGGTGGGATATTCTCCTCATACACAGGCACTGGCTGCAGGAGTTTATCAAAGCAGAGTAAGTCACATACCTCTACCATGTGCTAAGCAAAGCTACTCCTGCAGCCTAATTACCAAAGCAGAAAGTGAAGGGAAAAGCAAACCTGAACCTTACAGCCAGAAGCAAAAACACAGCAGCCTACCTGCAGCTGCCAGTGTCTAATGTGAACAATAAATAGCTACTGCGGAAAAGCACTGAGTTTTTGAGCTTGTTTGTAATGCAGCGTGAGCTTGTGAAATCTGACTAATTCAGTGCCTTAACCATGAAGGCAAGTGAGTGGGTACCCCTTTCTCTCCAGGTCATAAAATCAACTGGGTAGTCAGAAGTCCAGAAGTTCTTTAGAGTCTTGTGCTCTCAAATATATATTAATTTTGCATTCCAGGTCATAATACTTGCATTTTGGTATGAACAGTGTTTTAAAATATTTACAATGAAGTCATACTCCCTTCTTGGAAGATTTCAAATTATACGTATGTGTGGCACATCACAGCCCTTGTGATATTCACAACTCTGAAACTGTGTTGCACAAAATTGGGTGTTTTTTTTCCTTGAAGTAGAGTAAGTCTAAACTTATACATTTTTAAATAACTTTTTAAAATGTAAAATTTAAACATTTTATACTGTAAGACTTATAAGATAGCTTGACTTTAAAGGTATATAAACAAAATACATAATTTACAAACATGAATGGGGCTGAGCAGGGCTGGTAGGCATGCATGTTTATGGGCATGCATGTTAGTGTTAATTAATTGGCAGATATTTTTTAAATTAAGTATTATTGATTATTATTATTATTAATTTTAGGATTTGTCATCAAATCATTTTCATAAACGAAAGAGCATCAGGCATCCCTTGAGCTTAGAGTCAGCTGAGCCTGTGTAGGATACTGATTCTGCCTTGTTGGTTAGCATTTTGACTATGTGCAGTTTCCTTTTGTAAGCCTCAATTTCCTCATCTATCAAAATGCAACAACTCAAACATATCCAACAGAGTTGTTTTGAGGATTAAAAAATTAACTTAAGTTTCTCAAGACAATTTTTTTTTATACCACAGGCTCACAAATGAATGTGGTTTTTTTTTTCCCTTTTCCTTCCCTTGACATAAAAACCCTATTTTGTGGTTCTTCTATCCATTTCTAGGGGCTCTCTTATATATTATCTCATTTTGCCTTCACAGTAACACTTAAGTGGAAAAAACATCATGCCAGTTTGCAGATGAGGGAATTGAGACATAGAGGAGACCAAAACTTCAGTTCCTCAGACTCTGAACGACTGAGAACAATCTGATGGTTACTAGGGGCCGGGGGGTGGGTGAAATCAGTGAAGGAGTGCGCATGTTGTGACAAGCACAGGGTGATGTGCTGAAGTGTTGAATTACTATATGGTACACTTGAAACTAATATAATACTGTATGTTAACTAACTGAATGGGACTGAAATAATTTTGTTTTAAAAACTTGCTTTAGTTTCTAAATAAGTTCTGTAAGAACACCTAGACTCTGAGACTCTAGATGATTAAAATGCCTATCATCTGAGAAAATGCAAATGTGAATCACATTCATTCTAGATAAGTCTAGTCCAAAAAGTGAAAAGTTGCATTCATGGAAGAAGATTAACATCTTTATTCCTGCCCTGTGATCTCAGCAATTTCCGTCAATACACCAAGCCTCAATTTCTTCACTAGCGAAACAAGAATAATCAAGGACAGCTACTTCATGGGTTAATTCTAAGGATTAAAGGGAAATATGTTTGTAGAGCATTTAGCACAATGCCTGCTATAACAAGCATTTAATAAAGTTACTTATCTTAGTAAATATTGGCTACTTAAAATGGATGAAATGAAACTTATCTTTTATCATTTATGTCTTCCTTGCTTTTTTGACAGATATTCTAGATAGGCGTGAACATTTATTAATCAATTTGAAGTCATCTCATTTTTGTAAAATGTACTTAAAGTAGGACAATAATGTTTGATGGAAGTTATCTCTAGATGGTGAGATTATAGGTGATTTTTAGTTTATTCTATTTATCAATATTTTTATATTTCTGGTAAACATGCATGAATTTTATGATGAATTTTATGATAAATGTACATATATATATACACACACACACATGTATATACATAGATATATTAATTCTTAAGAAAACAATAGAAAATCAGGCTTATACTTTCAGATGTGGGTATTTCATATTAGAAAATACTGTGATGGGGGCCCCTGGGTGTCTCAGTTCTTTAAGCATTTGACACTTGATTTTGGCTCAGGTCAGGATTTCAGTTTTGTGAGTTCAAGCCCCATGGTGGGCTCTGCATTGATAGCGTGGTACCTGCTTGAGATTCTCTCTCTCTCCCCGCCCCTCCCCCACTCATGCCCTCTCAAAATAAATCAAGAAACTTAAAAAGAGAAAAACTGTGGTAAATAATTATTGAGTCGTTACTCTGTTCTAGCTGCTATGATAGACACTAGGGATAAATGATGAAAGATTAATATTATGCAGTTGTCCATATGCACTTATAAAGTCAGATGAGGAAACTAGATGCTAAACAGTTACGCAGAAAGAAATAAAAGAATATAATAATGGGACGGAAACAAGAAGGTCAAGAAAGTTCTCAAAGAGGAACTAGTGTTAAGGTTGGGCCCTGAAAGATTAGATGCCATAAGTCAAGGGAACAGAAGGAGTTGGAAAAGAGAAGGATGCATTTTAAGGAACTGTCCAAGTCCAATGTGACTGTGATGTAGAGAAAGAGAAGAGTAGACTGAGAAGGCATGAGAGAGGTAGGCAAAGTTGGATTATACCAGGCTTCAAAGACCATTTAATGGATTTTAAGTTTAATGTTCATGTAGGGGCAAGGGCTTTGCAATGGCTGCATGGAGAATGGTTTGGAGGGATCAAAAGCAGAAAATGGAAAACACGTTTGGAGGCCATTTCTTTAGATCATGGGGTAAATGACGAATGCTTAGAAGAAGGCATAGAATTGGGGATGATGAAGGGATTTGAAGTATATTCTGGAGATAGAACATTCTGGATGTGCAGATGGATTGGATATAAGAAAAAGAGAGGTGTCAGGGATGACTCCTAAGCTTTTGACCTGAGCAATCAAACATATGTAGTTGGCTCTACATTCATTGTGGTGAGGAAAATTTGGGGAAAAGTATGTTTAGAATAGTAAATCAAGAGTACCCTTTAGCCAGACAAGGATAGTGTATTGGTGATGAGTTTAATGTAGTGTACAAGAGAGAAATTCAGGTTTCTGTCTTTTGCAATTGAATGGAAGGGGGTACCATTTACTGAGATGGTTACTGAGATAAAAGGAATAGGTCTGGTTCTTACCCTAAATTGGTGAGATTATCAGATCTTTATTTTCAGGGCATGACTATGACATAAGAAGAAATGCTGAATATGATTTGGGCCTGTACATTTGATATGCAAAGGAGAGATCTGGGATGGAGATATTAATTTTGGAATCAAAATATATAAATGTTATTTCAAGCAAGGGGAATAAATGGGGAGACAGAAGAGAACCTGGCAGCAAGACAGTCATATATTTTGTAGTTAAAACAAAATAAAAGATCTTATTTCCATTCTAACATTTATGTATAATAGAAAAATCTTCAAATAAATCCTAAAGGTTTTAAATACATTCCAGCCTATGTATATGAAAGCACACATTCTTCAAACCATATATAATAGTTTAGAAACTTTTGGCTACTTCTCAGAGACTGGGCCATTGAAGGAGCCTGTCTAATTTATAACACTGTTTTTCAATAAGTACACTATTCTAATTAGTTCTATTCAAAAACTATTCCATTCACTACTTAGAAGGATTTACTACTAGTTACCAGGATCTCTGCTAGATGGGGTTAATTGGTATTCAACACTCCCTCTGTATTTGCCTTTTCTGTAAAGTATGGAATAAAACTTACCCTTCCCATCTCCCTACAAAACAGTATTAGCAGTGAAAATTAGATTCCTCCCCTCAGATGCACCAAGAGGCTGAAGTCAACTTACTGATGGTTTTGGCTGTTTTCTGTTGCCAAGTCATGGAGATGCCAATGTCAATTTTGTGGAAGTTGAGAGAGAGCACAGTGGTGGTCAGGATTTTTGTCATATCAATCTACTGCCCATCTTCTTGGGTGTTAATGGTAGTTTAGCAGCAATTACTAGACTCTGTTTCCAAGACCTAAACAGTTGTGGAGGTTGGGACCTGATTCTGGCTTTCTAATCCCCATATCATGGCAAAAAGTCCGTGTATCCTCACATTCAATAGCTGTAGTCCATAGCCTCCTGATTCCCCACCTTCCTGGCTCTGTTGGAAGTAATTCATCCAGTAAATCACAGTATTTTGTCAATCATTTTGGGAAGGCCCCCATAACACCCATTATTCCAATACTTGCAATAGTTTTTAAACCTCTGTCTACACAAAAATAGCTACAACCAGTCCTGTCTCCTTCACTGAAACAAGATCCATAGTCCAGTTTGATTCTGGGTTAAGCAGGGTATCAACTGGGATGAAACACTATAAAACTGTTGATAGAGGAGATCCTTAGAAGCAGCAATTTTCATCATTTAATTTAGCATACTACATCCATTTATTATGGATTTACAGTAAGAAATATAGCTAAACTTAGTAGCCAGTGCCCAATTTCAAAATTTATGAGATAATTCCTAGGTAAAAATAAGTGACATGCAGGCATGATTAACAGTTCACAAGATTGTGCTTAATGTCCTCATCCATTACACACAAATTGAAGTAATTTATTTCTAAAAGCATTTTATTAGCAGAAAAAGGGGGGTAAAGTCATTTATGTAACTAAGCTTATAATAAAATTGTCAGGATCATTCTATTAGAGGAAACAAGCTACCTTCTTATGGACACAAATATATCCCTTTTTATGGCTAAAATATTTGATATAATTGTGATTTATGGCATCACAATTGGGCAACTAGGAATGTAAAATGTACTCTTTAGACTTTGTCATAAATATTCAGAGTATTCTCAAATTATGTTCATTATCTCATATTGCTATATTTCAAAAAATACTGAAAGAACAGGCATTTGCGACCGACAAAAGTTAACTTTAGTGTTTTCTTACGGAGAATTAAAAATAGAACGCATTTTCCAAGCCAGAAGAACAGGTCCAGCACAGTGTCTAGCATATATCAGGTGATCAATCATTCATTATGTGTTGAATGAGTAATGTCTTAAGAGAATCTAAACAAGAAAAAAAATATGAGGTTTGGAAAAACATCACGGACGAGGTTAGCCTGAAAGACTTAAACACAATAGTTCTTAAGCAGACATTATGGAGAAGAAGGCCAAGCATGTGCTTTGAACCCAGTTAAACTGGCTTTGTTTCCTGGAGGTGTCCCTTATCTAATGTATTAGATTTGCAAATCATGAAAAATCTCCAAGCTTGAGTTTTTTCATCTGTAAAATAGGAATAGCATTTCC
This sequence comes from Prionailurus viverrinus, assembly GCF_022837055.1. Classification (NCBI taxonomy): domain Eukaryota; kingdom Metazoa; phylum Chordata; class Mammalia; order Carnivora; family Felidae; genus Prionailurus; species Prionailurus viverrinus. The sequence continues at coordinate 35,622,492 of NC_062577.1, forward strand.
CTTGCACAGTGTTGATTAGGATTACATGACAGGGGCTCAAAAAACAGTAGTTACAAGCATTGCATGGACATTAGAAAACTCAACGATTGTCTTTACTTCTTTAAAAGAAATAAAGCCAAGGGTTTTCTGGAAGGCCTGTAAAGCTCTTTACATGCCTCATTATTCCCTCTTCTTCTATGAGTGCCCTTCACTCCCATTTGCTACATTTAAAAGAAGATTAAATTCAGTATTAATGTGAATCCTTTCTGCAGTTTAATTCTCTGCATATGGATTCTTCCCACTGATAGGAAAACAAGTATTAAAATATAAAGCCATTTCTGCTTCAGGTTCAATATTATGGGAGTATGATTTTTCATGCTTTACAGTTGTGTTCATGAATGTTAAAACTACAGATGTGTCTTTATATGTACATGTAAGTATTCATGCCAAATTTGCCCATACACATAGCATTATGTATGTTTTCCATGGAAGCTGATAAATAATCAGACAGGACATGGGTGCATGCATGTCCTTCAAGGACAATCAGAAAGGACCAAATGTGGCAAATTTGCCTCCAAATGTGGCAAAGCTGGCAACGAGGAAGAGACACAATAGTTTGACTAATTCTCAACATGCTTTTGAAATCAACTCTTCTGTGTAAAAGCTGTGGTTAAGTCCCTGAAATGCTATGTAAAATTTAAGACATTTCTTAATTTATTAATTCTACAAGTTGACACAAGCGTTCTACCAGATTCTGAAAGACAGTGTCTATTTGCTAGTGTATCATCCAATGGACAGCATCACAATGATAAAAGAAGCAAACATAGTTTTAGTGTTTGGGGTTCAATTCAAAAGATCTCATTGTAGCAGAAATGTCTAGTGTGCATGAGAACCATGGATTAAAGTTAATTTACTCATACTTGTTTTCCAGATGAATTTGTTAAAAATTGATTAGATGTAAGTTATGTCTGCCAATTCTCATAACAGCACACTTTCATAGGCATCAGGATTTTTCCCGAATCTAAATGTTTAAAATACCAGTACCTATTTAAAGGTAAATTTAAGAAATTTTGCTTACGGAATAATCACATGTGGCACAGGACAAAGTAACCAATGAAAAAATAAATAAAATTCATCCAGGAGCCATGATGCAAAATGTTTTTTTTTAATAAAATATTTAAAAGAAAGAGGAACTATCAATGCACATATTCTTTATACATAAGAAATTTGGAAAAAGGGAAATCAACAGCTTAATTGATAATTACTTTGTACTATTACACCTTAATTAAAGAGCTTAGATGAAGAGTTTTATCACTACATAAATATATGGTAAAATTTGGAATGATAGACCCATTAGGCAGTATAATGAATAATTAATACACTCAAGTACAAATGGAGTTATACTTTCACAGAGAATTCAATAAACAAGAATCTGAAAACAATGAGATGTTAATTAGTAGAAGATTAACAACCAGTCACAGGTGACAGTGAGCTCTAGCCAATCAATAGAAAATACTGTGCTATGACCAGGGAACTGCATGACCTAACACAAGATTAGATATACATAGAGAGGGTTATGAAGAAGGACATGCTGAATCTACAGTAAGATGTCCCTAAATTGTGTTACTCTATCAGATAAGACCCAATAACATGAAAAATTATTCATCTCTGGACTTTAAGTTAATAGACTAGAATATTAAATTGATAAATTTAAGTTGTTAATTGTTTTAAGATTGTTAGGAATCTTAAATTCATTCATTTATTTTCTTTTTTTCTTCTTTTAAGTTTATTTGGATTTTTGAGAGAGAGAAAGAGCACAAGGGGGTGAGGGACAGAGAACAAGGAGACAGAGAGAGAATCCCATGAGAATTCTCCCATGAGAATCCATGTTCAAGCCCAACATGAGGCTTGAACTCAAGAACCATGAGATCATGACCCGAGCCACAGTCAAGAGTGGGATGTTTAACCCACTGAGCCACCCAGGTGCCCCCATTCATTTATTTAAAATTTTGGTTGCCTTTCCTGTTATGTTATTGAGACAGCAGAGGCAGATCTGTTGGTTAAGTTATAAAACATGAGTATCCAAGGAATAAAAATGCATGTGGAGACATCAGGGAACATGGGGTGGTTTGGCTTTCAAGGTTTTTATAATCCCCCTCCCCTATACTTGTCTTTCTATTTATAGTCAACTAGGATTTGTGATACAACTTAGGGAGCCTGCTAACCTGTTTCTTTAAAGTAAGTGTGTGTGTGTGTGTGTGTGTGTGTGTGTGTGTGATTCACTGTTGGGAATATATTGTGGAAACACCATAAGCCTTGTCTCAAAGATCAGTTATTTGGAAGTTCATAATAATATCTATCCTATGTTATGCATTAATGTTAGCAATCTAAGGCTTTCTATAGCATAGGGAAATAGAGGGAAAAAAAACAGTTTACCAGCTAGGAAAAATATTTTTATTCTAGGTTTAATATTTTTTTTTCTTGGTAAAATTATCAAGAGTGGCATTTTAGTAATACTAGTGAATGTGACAGTTATAAGCTATAATGGAATGATTTTTTAAAAGATCACCAATTAATACTCCATTTTCTCTTTTTACTCTAAAGTAACATCTCACAGATGCAAAATTTGTATGTAGATTTTAGAGCTGTGTTATTCGTTGTGCTGATATAAACCATGGCCCTTGAAAATCCCTACCTTTATTCCTTTTCGTTATAAGAAAAAGAGTCAAACTTAGTACATAAGAGATCATCTGCAAATAAATAGGAAATGTTCATACTAAGCATTTTCTTTTCTGTTTTATCCAGTATCTAATAAGAAGGTCTTTATTTTGTTATTTGTCTGGAAAGTAACTACCTGAAGATCCTCCACTTGAAAACTGTCATAAAATATAGCACAGTATTATTGTGGTCTAGCGTGATAATTAGTTTTGTACTTCTCTTGTTTTTTTTAATATATATTAACTCCCACAAGGATATATCAACAATTCTGCTGCAAAATTTATTATGAAAACTACTCTTAAGTTTCCTTGATCAGATTTAAAACTTTCTCAGTGCTTCGAAATCCTTTGTTTTTTATACCCTCAAACAGTAAAATGACCAAACTACAGAGAACATATAAATTGATATATGTATATATAATTAACATTAATATGTATATTAATATTATACATATCTCTTTTGAGAAGTTATTTCATTTCTCTCAAGAGAACCCAGTCAATCTTTGAAACTCTTCTAGTGTACGTCATATTATAAACCACAGTGGATGTATGGAGTGGGTTAAGAAAACACACTAGTAGGAAAATAAATGAAAGAATTGTTTTTTCCAGTGTTCCTTTCAGAGTAGCCTCTACTGAACCAAAGGCAAAAAGACTGAAACATGATATAGTCTTCCTGTAATCCTGTTTCCCACCTAACTAGTGGGAGGCTGAACTGTATATGCTTGTAAAGACTTGAGCTGTGTACAAAAATCTAGATTGTCTATGCTTTTCTTTGGTTTGAAAGAATTTACATTATGATCTATTTATTAAGAGCTCTGAGGTGGGTCATTGTGAGTTCTAGTGCAAAAGAGGATCTCTATTTGCATTTGAATTGCCATTCTACTCAACCAATCAAGAAATGGATCATTTTGAAGGGCAGGTGGGTGGGAAGAAAGATGAGTAAATATAATTTATATTCCGCAGGAGGTACCAGATCTTTCCTCCTATACTATTTTTCAAACTAGGAAAAGAATGGAAGAGGTGAGTGATTATTATTGTCCTTGCATTTGGAAGACAAGGAAATAGCCATACCAATCATTTTTCCTACTTCATCTCCCTGAAGGGAAAGATCAATTAGTTGGTTATTTTCTTTGGTGTATGGTAATTTTACAGAAAGTATTAATGATTCATGTCACTTGTCTAAATGTGTACCACATATTATCCCACAAGATTCTGCAGTAATATGCATCATAAAACTACATAATTCTTGTTTAATAAGAAAATATAAAAGACCCTAAGATTTGTTTCTCATCAGATCCCCTAACATTTCAAACATTAAAATTAAAATTCAACATTTAGGGGTGTCTGGGTAGCTCAGTCAGTTAAGCTTCTGACTCTTGATTTCGGCTTAGGTCATGTTCTCACAGGTTATGAGATTGCATGCTGCATCTGGCTCTGTGCTAACAGCATGGAGCCTGCTTGGGATTCTCTCTCTCTCTCTCTCTCTCTCTCTCTCTCTCTCTCCCCCCTTCCTCCATTCTCTCTCTCTCAAAAATCAATAAATAAACCTAAAAACAATTTTAGCATTAATCATAATCAATGCACTAGAATTAAGTAGGAAAAAAACCCAGACATTTTGTTGTGCTCTCTGTCAGAATAATTGTTGAAACAAATGTTAAATCATTTTTCATTAATGGTTGAAAAGGAAAAAAAAATAAAACCATACTTAATGGAACCCAGAAGAAGCATTTATAAAATTGACAATTTTCATAATATAAATACACATTTTACATGCATTAAAATTATATTAGTATGCATTACATGATTAGTATACATTAAAATGTATCCACTGCTACCAATGACCATATCAGCATTTACTTAATGGGCTAACTATATTCATATTAGTTATTTTGAAAGTGAGGATGAAATTGAGTTCACTTTGCAGCTTCTTTAAAAAGACTGTGTACGTGATATTATGAAGAAGCAGCCTCAATAGCTTCACCAAATTGACCCATATATGGTTATATTTATGCTATTATAACAGCTAATTAATGAGCAGTTAATAATTGCCATTCGGTCACCATATGGCCAAATTAATTTCATTATTTCAAATGGCCAAAATAATATGAGGAGTCATCTCTCCATTTTGTTAATCTGCTAAAACCTTATGTATAAATTTGATCAATAATGCAATCAACTGGATCTTAAACTTCAAATTCAAGCTGGCAATAATACCTATTTCTTGTAAGAAAAATATAAATCTAAATGATGTAAATGTGCTGCTCACTCAATCTGAGAGCCGAACATGGCTCCATTCCATACTTGAGTGCCAAATTTGTTGTCTGGCTGCTCTGGGATTCAGGTACATCCAAATAGAAGCATATGCTTAAAATATATGGAAGTCTACAAATATGCAAAATGCAATTTTCTGTAGTTTTAAAACTGGATGGGACTATCCATAAAGAGAACTACAAAACAGCAGAAGATTTGGAACATCTAGAACTAGCCACCAAGTGAAGAGACATTTTTACCATGCTCCCCTCTTTCATCATGATTGTGTAAATCAGCATTGAAAACCATGTGGGTGATTAAGCTTAGAATAACACCCAAAACTTTCACAATCAGTGCACATATATGGTATTTTGGCTACTTATATTTCTGAACATCTGTCAAAATGGCAAAAGGCCCAATTCAAAGTTGCCAGACCTAGCAAGTGGGCATCAGATGGTTATGGGTTTCAAGGGATGTTTTAAATAATAAGCAATACCCATTTAAGGATTTCTGGCAGTCAATAAAAAGGTAAATAGTAATTATACTTCTTTTTGTTCCAAACTAAATACTGTCTAGAGAAACAATATCAAATTTCCTAGCAAGTGAAGTAAATAAATAGGAGTATCTTAAAACAGTGATTAAAATTATTACTTCCAGATTTTTGCTTTAATCATTGACTCCTTTATTTTTTTTAAAGTTTATTTTGGGAGAGAGAGAGAGAGCAGGAGCAAGGGAGGAACAGAGGAAGAGGGAGAGAGAGCATCCCAAGCAGGTGTTGCACTGTTTCGAGCCCAAAGTGGAGCTCGAACTCAGGACCCCGAGATCATGACCTGAGCCAAAACCAAGAGTCCAATGTCTACCCAACTGAGCCACCCGGGGAACCCCAATCATTGCCTCCTTTAAGTAGAGATTTTAGTTTAAGTATTTTATTTTTCAATAATGAATGTAAGTTAGTGACCTGAAGTGGACATAGGGGTGGAATTTGTGAAGGAGACATTGATTTGGAAACAGAGTCCTGTATGAAATAGAAAGTCCAGTAACCTGGAAACCAAAACTCCTGGATTCTTACTCCTCTTTGCCTTTTATTTTGATGACTCAGAAAATCACTTAACAGATCCAAGTCTCCATCTTTAAAATGAGGCAATTGAACTAGACAATTGCTAAAACATTTTTGCTAGTAATATTTTATACTCTAGAATGAATAGAATACTCTCCGTTCTTCGATGCCCACACCAAAGTTCTCTGTGTATTTGTTTTAAAACTCTTTCCCCTCTTGCCCAATCAGGATTATTTCCTTAAGGATTATTTCCTCATTTGTGTTCCTATAGAATTTTGTTTATAAATCTATGGTACGCTTGGGTGGTTCAGTCGGTTAAGCGGTTAAGCGTCTGACTTCGGCTCAGGTCATGATCTCGCGGTTTGTGAGTTTGAGCCGTGAGTCGGGCTCTATGCTGACAGCTCAGAGCCAGGAGCCTGCTTCAGACTGTGTGTCTCCCCTTCTCTCTGCCCCTCCCATGCTCATGCTCTCTGTTTCCCAATAATAAATGTTAAACAAAATAAAAAAAAATCTATGAGTACTTTAGTATAGTATACGTCTATGTTTGTATGTGAACTCTCTTTCTGCCAAACATAGATTCTCAAGAGCCAATGTTAATGGGCTTTCTCATCCCTATTACTTAATATGGTGTTTGGTGTAGAGTATCGACTGTATGGATATTTATTACAGGAAATATAGTGAACAAGTACGTGAAATATTAACACAATTGTAAAGAACTTTAGAAAAATAAAATAAAACCATATGCACACACATTATACATTTTTTTGTTGCAAATTTTAACACTCTGGGATGAGTATATCTTGCCCCTAATACACAGGAAACAAATTCATTCTGTGATAAAAGCTACTGCTTTTTTATTTATGCATCAATAATAGTTCATAAGATTTATCCCTGCCAACATTTTAATTAGGTGAGAATTCTTACATTGTTTTAGAAGTTGTAACTAATTATTGCTTTTAGACACTTTCTTCACAAAGATGTTTCTATCCATCTGTCTTCCTTGTAGACTTTGTCAATACTTGATTGAGTTCTATTTCAAGACAAGCTTGCTACTTTCTCATCACCTGCTATCAACCCCACTCTCTCAACTACAGCGTTTGGTCAGGATCCCTGCATTCACTTCTCATTTTCTGCATGGCATCCAGAACAGATGGCTCCAGAGTCCTATCATGAGAACCAGCCTCGCTTGGCCCTGTCCTCCCTTATAGATTTACTCCACGTGCAGAGTCCCTTTAACAACTTTTACTCTAGTACAGTCTTAAAATGACAATAATTCCTAACACTCCAATATGGGTAAAGGTAGTAAGTACTGGAGCGGGGACTTGAACCTGGGTCATGTCTTTCTGACTTTATGGACTTCCTTTTTCTGGTTGTTCTTTCAGCTGACCCCTTTGATCTGCTTACTACTCTCTCCATTATTGGCAGCAACTTCCTGTGCACAGTATTGCGTGAACTTACTCATTTGGTACCTGGGAACCTTGGGTTCAAGATGAGAAATAGGAATCTGCTATCTCTAAGATCCGTGTAGATTATACTTTGAGAACAAGCCTAATGAGTCTGTAGTAACAAAAGCATTGTGTACCGCATATGGGCATAGTTCAAGATGTGAGATCAAAGAACAGGACTGCTTGGATAAAATAATAAAATTTGAATATTTCCAAATGACTTACTTGAAGAATATAATTAGTAAATTGAACTATCCTTTCATTTCCTAAATAAATATTTCATAAAACAATTGCACAAGCCTTTCTTTGCATTATGTACTACTGAATGTTGGTCAAACATGCTGAATATTCAGCAATAGTAGGATCTGTGATGCAAAATGATAATTTTGCTTGAAGTCGTGTTTCCTTTAAAGTCCATCCTTATTTAAATAAATTTGCTTTACCCACATACTAGCCTTGATTCATTTCATTTTTGCTTTTTAAATGGCATTGACTTAAATATAACTTTGTAAGTTGAATTATAAAGTTCATATTGTACTGCTTATCTTTCTAGTCTCAACAAAATTTTCTAAACAGACGTAATCTATACCCATATAGAGTTTGTGGGACTTAAAAAAAAGAAGAGAAAATATGAATCTAATTTGAGTTTGGCTCAACATCTGAAATAAAATGTGGGAAAACCAGAAGTATGTCGTTTATGATAGGACCTGAACTTTAGCTGGAAAGCGTTTTGGTTTCTGAGAAGGAAATATCAAAACTGCAAGTAAGCAGATGTAATTTAATCTAAACACTTAGTTTAAACAGATAGCTCTTTCAAAAAATTAAGAATAGAAAAGACCATTAATTACCTTTCCAGAAATTTTACTTCTCCTGGAAGGAAAACACCCCCTTGTCTTATTTCCATGCAGTTAATCATGACATTGCACAACTCTTTATTAAGAAAAAATATGCCTTATGGTCTGTGGCATATAATTTTCTAGATAAAATGGAATGTGGGCTATAGACCAATGCATTCATTTATTTCCTAAAATAGTAACAGCCTAAAATCTCTACAGTGAACTTCAGGTTATTTCCAAACAAGGGCCATGTTCAGAGTCATTTAGTAGAGATACTACTTTGATTCTTGTATCAGAAAACATGTTGGGAATATTAACTGCTTAGCATACAAATATTTAAAATAGGAAAATGCATATCTAGAATTGACCTTTAAGTAAGTATTAATATTTTTATTATGCAAATATGAGAAAAACTCACTTAGGGTTTCTTCTTTTAATAAAATCATGCAAAAGCAAATTACATATAAATGTATTTGAGTGTCCCTAAAGTGATGAAGAATTGTGTAGCTCAACAAAGCTTTCTTTTAAACATGTCCAAGGCATTTCATGAGCTTGTGGAGTGATGCTTAGGATTTGGCTGAAAATGTGTTTCTACAAAGCCGTGGTTCACTTTTCCCAGCGCTTCCCCCCACTGCCCCCCACCCCAGTGTATTTTCAAAGAGATTTAATCATCAGGAGTCTGATTAATTTACCTTCCTCTCATCAGAATGCTATTTTGCAAGAGTTGGATATTGGATATCCAGTGTATCTATTCTGGACATTTTTCTTTATATGTGGAAAGACATACTTTGCCAGGAGCAAATAGGAATCAACTAGCAAGATGACATGGGTTTGGTATGAGGTTTTGTGGGCTCCAAAGGTATATAAATAAAAGAAACTGGTTCTGAAACTCCCCATCTCATTGCGTCGTGAATGAAGTGGTCTTTTCCATAACATTAATTTTAATAATACTTAAGCCCTTTACCATGGGCCAAATATTGCTCTAAACACTTCATGCTAGCTAATTTAATTTTCCTACCAAATCTGTGATGGGGATACTGTGAAATAACCCTTTTATAGATGAGGAGGTGTTAAGGAACTTGCTCATGGCAGAGCTGTCTCCCGGAGCTGTGATTTTAGTCATTTTGTGGTACCACTGCTGGCTCAAGTTTGCAGATTAAGACAGTGAGGCCCAAAGGTGCTTCTGCAATGAAGGGGCCAGGATGAAAGGCTCATGGATTTTACTCAGCAATCTGAAGGTGCTCATTTGACCTGAGTCATTCTCAAGAGTGGATGGTAATTCCAGGAAAACAAGTAATGTGGATTCAATAAATTCAGGACTCAGGAGTCCCTCTAGGGCTCCTTCTCCCTCCCACTGACATCTTGCTCTGTGGGTGCCTATTATCAGTACAGACTTCTATATTGCTTTCACAGTTTGGGATGTATAGCAGATATCTCAAATTACCCCAAATTTTGCTCTTCTTAAGAATCCAGGCAATTTTAGGGCTGTCCATTGAGAGTTTGCACCATATTTAAGGCCAGTGAATATAAGTATTTGCCACGTGGGTGGTTTTGGCCAAGTCATTCAACTTTGCTATGCCAAAGTTTCTCACCTGTAAAATGGTGATGAGCTAGTGTGGGGTAATGTGTTATATGGAGGGAAGGACAAGTTATATTCCCTGTAGCTTTAGAATGGGAAGAGCAATTGCAATCCTAGAATGTCTTAGGAATCTCAAAGCTGAGAAACCTGGGAAACACTGGGAGATCATACCCTTGGGATGGACATTGGATTTTCTCATGCGGGCATAGGTTGATGGTAATGGGGAAAACCCCCACCATACAGGAGTGTTTGAGGCAGTGGAGAAATGTGGAGGAAGGGAGGGCAGGGATTCAAGGGCTTGTGAAGACTGCATGAAGAACAGAGTAGACCCTTCTCTGACTTTTCTAAAAATGCCAAGATGAAACCTTGAGGAAAGCAAGCTGAGAATTCTACTTTTTGAAAATACATGTACATACGTACAAGTTAGATAGTAACTCTACTAACACCTACTTTGAGGCCAGTAAAGAAAACTCAGGTTATGTTCTTTGTTTTGTCACTCTAACTACATTGTAACATCTTCATAGAAAGCCTTATTGTATGAAAAGGTCCCAGTGTAGAACCCCACATATTATCATCCCACTTTGTCCTCTTCAATGCTTTGCATAAAGACTGACCCTAGAACTTTACGGATCATCTTAGGCCCTGTCAGAGTTTAATGTGTTTTGTTTTTGTTTTTTTGGTTTATTTTATGTACCTCTTATCAAGTGTTGGGGAGTGAATGTCCTCAAGTTCTTCCTCAACCTCTCATTCTCAGCTTCCTAATCTTCTGTTTCTTTATCATTTAGGGACAGTTTGTTTCGCCTCTTCTTTTTGAAATCTTACGAATGTTTTTCCTCTATGATACAACATGTGTTCTAACATAAGCTTCTCTGATGCTGTGTAAAATATCCCTGAAGGCAGTAAATATCTGCAAAGAAAAAGAGAATTAAAAAATATATAAAATATATACACACACATATATATATATATATACACATATATGTATATATATATATACACACACATATATATGATATATATATAATTTTTTAAGAGATAAGGTAAAACAATAGAAAAACTTGTGAAATGCATTACATTTACACTGTGGGTGGATGAGAACAATGATACAATTAGGGATCATCACCTCCTAAGACTTTTTTCTAAACATTAGGTAATACGATCATATTATCAATTTCAGTGGTAATAAATTTCATACAAAGAATGCAATTTTAAAAGTAGAGGAGGAAAAAAAAGGAACAAGAATCAGAGGCTCCAATATACGAAAGCTTGTTAGATAGATGCATTTTTTTCCTCACTTCTTTAATGTTGTAGGAATTGTTTTCCAGGACCTCGGATCACTGAAAGAATTCAAACTTTGCTTTTTTTGGGGGGGATTTTATATTAGATCAGTGTATAATTTCACTTTCTTTGCTGGGATTTTCAGACAGTGGAAAAAATGCCAACACTCTTTCCTCAACAGGACTTGCTCATGCCTAATCCATTTTTTCCTATTATTCTTGCATTTCTAGCTGGGATACACCACACCAGAATATGCTCCCCAACACATCCAAGAAATATAGTGAGAATGTCGACCGGCCCATATCATTTATTACTTCCTTTGCCTTAGTTTTCAGTTGTGCCTGCTCCTTTTCCCCTTTGTTGGCAAATAGATCAATTTGAGGTGTCTGCTTTCTGTCTCACGAGCATATGTAAGCATTTATTTATGGGTTTCCTCTTAATGCATTCCATATTAGAAAAGGCCAAGAGTACAACATTTCTTTAAAAATTCAAATTTCTTGAGAAACAAGGAGGTGGTGAAGAGGAGGGAGTGTTAACTTGGCAGACTGTGTTTAAAATATTCTGCACAAGGGGCCCCCTGAGGAGCTGCCCATTAAACTCCCACTATTTTGCTGTGAGAAGTGAATGTTTTTTCTGGCTCTAAATTTATGTGATTCTTAAATGTTCTCACAGGTTGAATTAAAAAATATATAACCATTTAAATGTATACTTGACTATCCATGACTGAATTGTCTCTCGATTATAAAAATAATTTGTTTTTTGCTTGAATTCACACTTCTTCTTTTTTTTAAATTTTTCCTATAGAAAGCATACCATATGGATATATTTTATCAATATTCTAAGAACACTGAGAAAGAACCTCAGGTTTATGCCACAATTTTTTTCCCCTTGTTTGCATTTGCTTGATTTTGGAGTGCTTGCTATTCACAGACTCAGTAAAGCAGTTACATCTTTGAAAAGCACAAAAAGCACAAAATAAATTCTGTTCACTGAGTGGGTAATTGTTCAAGGTCATCCATTCGTTGTCTTTGTCTTGATTGTTTGAATTAGTAGCTAATAATGGTACTGAAATGTGAATGAATTATTAGCAGTGGGGCATATTTTGGGGAGTGTCAGGAAATATTACAGGGCAATTAATGTTATCCAATAGCAAAGCTGTGTTCCCAGCAGATGTCCTATAATTACTGTGTTTAAAGAGTGTGAGGCTTAAACTAAGATTATAGCTTTTATATTGTCTGCCTTTAGAAGTCATATTTGGAATTTGTTCAGTTTATTCTCCTGCCCTTTCTCTTTTGTTCTGATTCTGTCACTTACATTTTGATTTAAATATAGTCTTTTTATGAATTAAAATAAGTATCAGCAGATGGTACGCAGTATAGATGTTTATAAAATAGGAAATTGTTGCAGAAATATTTAAAATGTCTATTGATAAATAATTTATATTGATATTTACTTGTTATTCATTTCTTAATTTCTGTAATTCAAATGTTTTTACATTTCAAATAGTTCCAAGCTGGTATATATGAAAGTGTTGTCCTAATTTACTCATACGTAGCAAGGAAGTAAAAATCATTTCAGGAATGTTGAGCTACGTATAATCTGTGATGCTCCTAATTTTTAAAACAACACTGGCAGCACATTTAATTTCTCCTTTCAACACTGACCTATCAAAGTTGGCTTCGTTTCCTTATGTTTTCAGGAGAAGATTTTAAAATGAGCGAAGAGAAAATTCTCTCCTCCCCTGTAATAACCATTTTTGATTTGCATTTAAGGCATCGGGAAGTGGCCAAGCATGCCTTGGTCGCATCTGTTCTGAGTGCACTTGACACAGAGAAGGTAGGGAACTGCTTTAAAAGCTCTTTGCAAAAGACATTAGGTTTCCTCTTATTGACATGTGCTACATTATAAGGTCAGGTGAACTATTTTGAAAAGTATTCTTACTCAAATCTGAAAGTTGAGTTATTTGGCTAACTGGTAAGTTATTGGAGAACAGAGAGAATGAGTGGATAAGGAAAGAAATGTAGCAAAGTGTCACTATCCTTCCTGAACTACATAGAAAGTTCAGGAGTTAAGAAGACAAAAAAAAAAAAAAAAAAAAAAAGAATGAGAGTTAAGACAAAAAATTCAGTGTTAAAATGGAAAGATCTCCAGTTTAGACTTACAAAGGTTGCTCACTGCTGTATCCCTCACTGAATCCAGCAGATGATCTGGCTAATAAAAAGGCTGTTAGCAATATTGCCAATGAGACCTTGCATTTTTTAAATGCACTTAATTTTTCATTCTAATGTATTTGGGAAATTATAATTGGGGATTTCCTAATTATTTTTGAATAAGTTATTCAAAACTAAATTTTATTAGAACTTTGGGATAGTTTTACAAGTAGTTCAAAGCCTTAAACAATCAGTTGGCTGCATCTTGGATTTCTCCTAACAAATGGCAAAACACAAAAAACTCTTCTAGTTAGAATACTGTAGCCACTGCCTTTGGTAGATTCATCCTGAGTATTAACAGCAAATAAGCATGTGCGTTTTTACATGTTTTCAAACTTCTGTGTAAAACTCAACAGTTGTTGGGTATCTGCTCTGAGTACACACAGTGATAAACATTCAAGGAAGAGCGAATTCTGGAAAAGACACCTTTCTCCCCTCAAGGACAAAAGTGCTTTCTTGTGGATCCATTTGTCATGCGTTATGTACGGTGATTCAAGGTAGAATGCTGCCAGTGCTATTATGGGGGTCGAGTATACAGTGGGAGCATAGGAGGAAAAACAGTAATATGTCAATTCAGATGACTCAAGAAGGTTTCTGGGCCTACAGGATTTTCATGTCTGGGAAAATGGAAAATAAAGGTAGGCTGAAGAGGGAGAGTGCAAGGCGCGTACTCCAGGCCTGGAAACCAGCCTTGAAACTTATAGAAATGTGAAAGGACTGTCTTCTTTAGAGTTGAGAAAATAATCATTTATAACTAGAACAGAGATTTAATACATTGATGAGTAAGAAATAAACGTGGGTGGTTGGGTTGGAATTAGACTGGTTAGGGACTTAAATGTCACACAGAGGAGTTTAATGTGGTCAGGGAGTAGTTGTTCTGGGCTTTGAGCAAAGGAGTGAATGACCAGATCTGTGATTAGGAGATAATTTTGGAAGTTCTGTGAAGGATGGGATTAAAGGGAAAGATGGGTGATAGAGAAATCAACATAAACCACACTGAAATAGTTCAGTTGAGTGATGGAGTCACAGAAACCAGCAATTGTGTACCTTAACATTTCTTTGTATCTGCTCATGATATCGTCTCACATAGAAAACCTTCTTTTAGCCCCAACTGTTTTCATAAAAACACAAAACTTTTTCGATTCTTTTTTTTTTTTAATGTTTATTCATCTTTGAGACAGAGAGAGACAGAGCATGAATGGGGGAAGGTCAGAGAGAGGGAGACACAGAATCTGAAACAGGCTCCAGGTTCTGAGCTGTCAGCACAGAGCCCAACACGGGGCTCGAACTCACAGACCGCGCGATAGTGACCTGAGCCGAAGTCGGACGCCCAACCGACCGAGCCACCCAGGCGCCCCCGCCTGTTTCAATTCTTAAAAAAAATTAAACAAATATGTGTTAGAGCTTTTAAAAAATCAAGTAATAACTCAGATTGTAACAAAAAGCTGTAGTCCTCTGAGGTTAAAATAAAAAGAAACACTGAGGTGTGATTTAAGTAAAAATTGTGATTGGGGCTCCTGGGTGGCTCAGTCGGTTAAGTGTCCGACTTCGGCTCAGGTCATGATCTCACGGTTCATGGGTTCAAGCCCCGCATTGGGCTTGTGCTGACAGCTCGGAGCCTGGAGCCTGCTTCGGATTCTGTGCCCCTCCCCCACTCGTGCTCTGTCTCCCTCTGTCTCAAAAATAAGTAAACATTTAAAAAAATTTAAATAAAAATTGTGATTTGTGATA
Source organism: Prionailurus viverrinus (assembly GCF_022837055.1). Lineage (NCBI taxonomy): Eukaryota > Metazoa > Chordata > Mammalia > Carnivora > Felidae > Prionailurus > Prionailurus viverrinus. The sequence continues at coordinate 35,637,574 of NC_062577.1, forward strand.
TAATTTTACCAAGAAGAAGCAGAGAGGAGATGTGGGCATTTGGTATCACAGTGCAAAACTGCCTAATTGTGTTACATAATAGGAAGTCATTGATAGCAGTAATATATAGTATTTAGTAATAAGGAGATTGAAGAAGGAGATAACAGAAAACTTTTATTATTATTCTATCTTCCTTATTTATTTATTCCATTATTTTGGTGAGTATATCTTCCTACAAAAGATTGTATCACAAGTAACATAAGTTTGAGATCTCAGATACCTGACGTTGGCATCATTTAACTTTTCTGCTCTGATTATTTTTAATAGGGCCTAGAATTTTATATTGAAATTAAATTCCCTTCAGAAGTCTAGATATGGGGCTCCTGGGTGGCTCAGTTGGTTAAGCCTCCGACTTCAACTCAGGTCATGATCTCATGGTTTGTGAGTCCAAGCTCCGCATTGGGCTTTCTGCTGTCAGCCCAGAGCCCGCTTCAGATCATCTGTTCCCCTCTCTCTCTGTCCCTCCTCTGCACCTGCTCATGCACTCTCTCTGAGCAAAACAAAACAAAACAAAAAACAAACAAACATTAAAAAAAAAAGAAGTCTAGATGTTATGTTCTAGTTCCCATTTATCCTAGCTTATATCTCTAGAAGTTTTTGTATTGTCTCCTTTTTACATTCAATGTCCACAAATTTCACAATAATGTACTTTATTTTTTTTACTCTATTATGTTGGCTCTTCAGCACACATTTTCATTTGTTTATTCAAAAAATATTCATTGACTGCTGTCAGCATGCTATGTACTATCCTAGATATGGGGAAAATTAGAGATCTGCATTCTTAAATTCTTGGAAATTCCACTCAATTATTCATGGTTTCCTCTCTTGATTGGATCCAATAAAAATCACATTATAAACATGAAAAAATTATACTCCCCAATTATATTAATGTTAGTTGTTTCTGGACATATTGCCATTACTTTGCTTATCTGCATATTCTAAGTCCTGACAATGAAAATGAATTACACTTGCGATAAGAAAAATATTCAACATACTCTTCTTAATCCTAAAATCAAATGTTTTGACCCACCTATAAGCAGTAAATAATGACCTGCAATTACCTCCAGTTCATTCAGTATGATTTAATGTAGGCTCTTTATACCAAGTTCAAATACTGCATGATAAATTTAAAGATAAATAATCACCAGAAAACGCAGTCTTGGTTGTGTTTTCAGTACAAATTTATGATCCAAAATTAATTATTGATATATTAATGTTCAAGGAATATTGTAACAAATTATTTTCAGAAGTAAAGTAGACACACAATTAGAAAGTTTAGGGTTTCAGCTTTCCTATTACATGGAATAAAACTAAAACTTTCTGGTCTAAAACTTCAGTGGTCTCAATGTCTATACATTCTTTGGGAGGTTTCAGGACAGTTTTAAGCCTTTTGACATCTCCATTTGAATTTTAGTAGGCATGTTATAAAAATCAGAAATTGTACTCATCAGAAATAATCTAATTTGAAAAAAACATCATTTAAAAATTTCATTTCTATTGATGATATTTTTGTAATAGATCATAAGAATTATCTGGGGGCACCTAAGTGGCTCAGTGGGTTAAGCACCCGGCTTTGTCTCAGGTCATGATCTGTGGTTCGTAAGTTTGAGCCCCACTTTGGTCTGTCTGCTATCAGCACAGAGCCCACTTCGGATTCTATGTCTCCCTCTCTCTCAGCCCCTCCCCCGAGCTCGCTTTCTTTTTTTTCTCTCTCTCTCTCAAAAATAAATAAACATTTTAAAAGAAAAAAGAATTCTGAACTAACAAACTCTTACTTCAATAGATTACCTTAGGAATGTTAGGTAGTTGTACTTTAGGCTAGTGTAAGGGCCAGGAGACATGCAGGGAAACTAAGCTCTTTTAAAGGTTGGTTCAGACCATAAAGTGGTTTTAAAAAATGGTGACTTTCTTCCTCTCAGAAAATACATTACTTTCACCTTTGACTTTACTCTAAATTAACTTGCTTTTGTAGCTTCCACTTTAGTAAAATCCAGTACCACTACAATCTTTAAAGCCCCATCATTTCACTACTAGAAAAACTTAATGAATGCCACATTCTATATTTTCCTTTGTAAGTAAACTGAAAATTGCATTATTTGCATTTGCATGGGTCTTAAACGTAATTGTATCACAATCATTATAGGTGCATCCCTAGTATTAGTAGTTAATTGAACCTTTTCTGATTTAGCCTGGAATTTTCGCCCTGGGAAAGAAAACTGGTAGATCACCTCTATCCTTGATGGTAGCATTATGAATACAGCAAGAATGTGTTCTGGGATTAAAAAGCAACGCTTTCTTCAATAATTCAAAACTTCAGGCAAAATTTTTAAAATATAGAAAATGCAAATGACCGAATCAATTTTGATCATTGTATAATAAAGCATGTGAAATACATAGCACTGACATGGGTAGCCAGGTGGACAATTCAATTTTTATATTATGAAGTGTTCCAAACATCAGCCGTTCTTAACAATGATGTTAATGTTCAAGGAATATTGTGACAAATTATTTTCAGAAGTAAAGTAGACACACAATTAGAAAGTTTAGGGTTTCAGCTTTCCTATTATATGGAATAAAACTAAAACTTTCTGGTCTAAAACTTGGAAGAGACTTGGAAGGAACAGGTTTTTTTTTCTCCCTTTAATTTGATCAGTATTTTCAATATTTTCAACTTTATAACTTACTAGAGAGATCACTGAGAATTTTCCCGAGGATAATTCTGTATTTTGGAATATCAACACATTTCTTTTACGGTTCAACTTTAATTTAATCGTATTTTGTTGTTGGTCTGATTTTCCTAAATGTAGGATAATAACATCTTGCCCTATCTGTTGTCACAATGGGAAAGAATCATTTTATATAGGATTTTGGTTAGCTTCTAGTTGGCTTTGTCAAATTTAGAACCACTTGAACATTGTGGTTTCTAAATTTAGTCAAACCCTTTGAGCTTTAAGTTCCGTTTGGCACTGGCTGAACATGAACTGCTGTTTGAAAAAAATTCCCTTGGTACTATCAGAATCTAGATGTGTGCACAGCACAGACCTCCTCTTATTTAAAAGAAATACATTCACTTTTATTTGAAAGTTGGGAGCTCCAAGAGGATAAATAATAAAATATGAAACTTTTAAAAATGGGCCATATTTCAAAACAGTTCTCAAGAAGAATTGGGCTCTTGGGTTTAGAGCATGATATTCTTAAAAAAAAGAAGAAGGCCCATTTTAGTTATTTTAAAATGTATTTTCTTCAACTTGGCTCCACGTTTTAAAGCAAAATCTGTCTATTAAGCTGCCATTTGTTGGTTTTACTAAAGAGAATCTTGTTGAACTATTTTTTCTTTAGCAATAAACTATTCTCCATAGCATGAGATAATCAGGGCGTACATTCCCCAGTCAGATGGCTGTATTTTTCTCTTGTCATACATTTGCTACAAACGCTGGGTAACGTTAATAAAAAATAACACTTATGTAGGAGGTACATCAGGCAAAGTCCCAAGCTGTTTACATACACTAATTCACTTCATGTAACCATCTTTTAATATCCCCAATTCACAGATCACAAGCCTGAGGCTGAGTGGTGAACTAAGTTTCTAGATGCCATACAGCTAGATCCGGGTTCAGAACCAGAGCCATCTGTCTCCAGATGTAACCACTGTAACCACTACTGTGCAATTACTGTGCAGTATCTCAGAGAGCTAGACTCAGTTTATAGACCATAATGCTTGGGGATCTAAGTTCCCCCCACAGTCTGTCCCCATCAAGCAAATTAGCATGTATTTATATAGCAAAGTTTGTTTTCCCCACTTCCGCACCCATTCTTTGGGTGCACATACTTATGTAAATCCCACCACACCTGACGTTCAAATTGTAATTTAACAAGAGGTTCCAAAATCCTGAAGGTTTTCTGAGGTTTTGCTGGTGTCTGAAACTTTGCATGTTCTGTTCACCTGCTTGGTACTCCCTGAGAACACACACACACACCCACACCCACACCCACACCCACACACACACACACACGCACACACACTTCACATGATTTCTTGCGTCTTCAGTCTCAGTATCCTTTCCCATCCTTGTTGGTTCAAGCCAGGGTTGGACTTTCTTAATTTATGTGTTAGCCTTAACATTCTCTATTATATTTCCCTATATAACTCTTCTCCCAAAGGCCTCATGCATAGTACATTTCAACAAATACTAGTGTTGAATAAACGAATGAATAGATGAAGGAATTTCTGGAACATAGAGAGTCACATTTCACTGTCCCTGAGATGTCATTCTTTAAATACAAACAGGGGTGAGAAGATATTTTGTGGGCATATGCCTGAAGGCAGATTAACTCTTCCTTAGCCCGAGAATAACCAAAAACTTGAGAGGTGGGATACAGAAAGTTTTTCCTATGTGCCTACTGCCTATCTTGCAAAAAAAAAAAAATCAGAGTGCTCCCCTAGAGAAATAAGAGGATCAAACTGAAATGTCACTGAGATCCCTTCTGAAAACACTTTGCGATAAAAATCCCCACCACTTATGAGCCTCTCATTGGCAGCAAATGAGACAGAACACTTAGCTATGTTTGCTGTTTCAAAGCAGTGTAAAGCTGACATATAAAATTTCCTAAATCATATTTTTTGTGTGTTAGTTTACTTTTAGCTTTTGACTCTTATTTTTCCTTTATAAGGATGATGGAAAGCAAAGAGATTTGTTAGCCCTTTGTACAGGAATTAATCAACATCAACCAGCCCTGCCCAGCAAAGAAGTCATCTCTTGAGCTTTTTTTGATTTAATCTCCCTCTTATAGTACTTACCAGAACTTCCTGAAGTGTAGCCATAATATTGGGTATTCAGTAAATGTTTGTTGAGCTGATATGCATTGAATATTTAAGCACTTAACTTTGATGATCTTGGAACATCATTCTCACAGTAACACACTGAGTAAGAAGTGCACAAATTGTCTCCATTTTATGCTGGATTATACATGGCATTTCTAGGAAGTAAAAAAATGGAGAAAATTGCATGAGCAGTAATTTTTGGAGTATTGGAGATAGAAATACCAACAAAATGATGTACTTGTAGCTCATCTTCTATTTGACTCTAAGTAGTTGGATTCTATCCTGTATCTTAAAGTTATTGTCACTTCGGTGTCATAAATTATAGCGACATACACCATAGGTATTTCTTACATTCCTCTTTAGCAGAGTAAGCAAAATCACCAATGTCATATACTCTGTGTAGTTTCCTATAGATGGGACTTTAAGGCAGTTTGAATGGGAATAAAGGGTAGAAGGATTACGACAACCCAAAATAAACAAATCTGTAAAGCTCTGTCATCTTGCATCTATTTTTTCCATGCACCCCGATGTACAAATCCCTTTTCAACCACCAGACATAGAGGACAGATAGTGTCACTACCCCAATATAAGGCAAGAGTGAAACTAAGAAGTGCGTATACAACCGCAGCCAGAAGGAAATCCAGAAATGTGCCTACCCACCCTTAAATTAGCTGAAATTTCCTGTCTCCTTCTCTTACTTTTCCCTTTCAGAATCCTAATTTCCCCCTTGTTTAACCTGGAAAATTACTGATTTAACAACAGTCTCTATTATTAGTGCTTCTCTACAGGTTTTGTTTGTTCCTAAGAAAATAGGTTTTCATGGAAATGTGCTTTGATGAGTGAATAGCATTTAGAACATCATCGTCTTCAAAGTATGCACTCAAAATTTGATGGAATAAATTAATGTGTTTTACTTCATGTAAATGCACCTTTTTCATTCTACAGCTTCAACTAAGAAGATTTTAAGAGAGATTGTAAAGAGAGGGATCGTAGTTGCATTCCATCCTAGCTCCAGTCTCCTCTGTCATCTGTTTTGGGCCATCTTTGTCTAAAACGTCAAAATTAGTCTCCGAATAGGGCACGAAGCAGCCTTAATCTCTACTTAGCAAACATGAAAAATGTAACTGTCAGGATGTGATAAAATCATCAAAATTATATTAAATCTGAAAAGCAACTGGCAGAATACACACAAGACTATTGAACGTTTACCTGGGGAGAAGGGTGATAGGGGAAAGTCTGGGGAAAATTTAGTTTCTTTCACTAAATTATAAATTTTATAGTTCAAGAGTCATTACCTGTTTGTTTACCACTGTGGACCTAACTCCTACTAGAGGGTGTGAACATGGTACAGTCTCAAGAAATACTCAATGATTGAATGATATTTTATTCATGTTTATTTTCTTTAGGTTTTCACAAAGAGCAAATATACTTTTCTACTCATAAAAATAAAGATTGAAAAAAGACCTATGCCACATGGCACATTGTAGAACCTCCATAAATCTTTGTTGAATGACTGAATCCAAGGAAAGAGCATGAAATCAGCCACACAAACTGGGAAACAGGAGTTGTTGTTCAGCAGTATGAAAACCACACATTTTCATCAGGATAAAATTGAAAGCCTAACACGAGAATGCACAGGTAATCTATGATCCCACCCTTCCCAATATTTTATGTGATTTTCCTGGTACTTAAGAGACCAGAGCTTTCCAGTATGAGCTTATTCACTATATATCTGCCCCAATTCAAATGTATCTCTATCCCCATGCATTCTCTTCTTTCTCTCTCCTCAGAATTAGAGAAAGTGCTGTTTTATGTCTCAAAAGCTAATCTCTCCACCCATGACCCTAGTTCCATCTTCCAGCTTCTTATTTCAGGGTCCAGTTTTATCACGTATCCCTTCTCTTTCTGGAATGCAGCTCCTTCCCCATTGCTGCTGTCATTCAGTCCACCATTGTGAATGACTCATGTCTCCTAAAAATAAAAATCCAAACTCCCAGCACACAAATAGTTGATCAAACAATTGTCCACTTAGCAACTTCCCTTCATCTTCCAAAGGTAAACTATTCCCTGATAATCTGGGTGCATGTGAAGATCTAGGGAGACTGGCAAGGTGGGATGAATAGCAAATTTTGAAGTAGCCTACAAACCAGCAAGGAACCACCCACTAGGTTAGCTGGACTTCTGCTCCCTTGGTACTCCTGCCAATTCATTATTTGAATTCCCAATTCCCAATTCTGACTATTGTATTTGTCTCATGCAGCTCTGAGTCAGCTCCAATTGGAACACTTGGTAATTAGCCTTGTTATTTACTTGTTGTCCAAAACCAGCTATGACCTTCCCTAGCTGCCTTCACAACTACCTGAGACAGTTTTCCCCAGTATTAGGTTGCCAATAACGTAGGACAAGCTTTTTGTTTCCGGATCACCCACTTTCTTCTTAAATCTTGTACTTTGGGTTCTGCCTTCACTATTTATATACCTCGAAGGACCTCTTATTTGCAAACTCAAGGGTATTCTTCAATTTAATTTTTATTCTCCTCTCTGAATCATTTTTTTTAATTCTAGCCCAGAGACCACAAACTGGATTAGTGTAGACCAAATTAAGATTATAAGTGTAATTTTATATATGGGCATTGTTTTAAAAAATCTATTTCTTTTAAAACAAATGACTTTCTGGTGCACCTGGCTCAGTTGGTAGAGCATGTGACTCTTAATCTCAGGGTTGTGAGTTCAAGCCCCATAATGGAGGTGGAACCTACTTAAAATAAAGACAAATTAAAAAAAAATTAAAAATTTAATATAAGATACATACATTTCATTTACCTCTGTCCCACCCCTTCCTATTACTTCATACTTGACTTGCTCCAATGAAATTTGCCTGACTTTTCAGTGGAATTAAGTATGCAGATCCTGTTTAGACTATCCTCTCCTTTGAGAAACATTTCCAATTTGAGCACTCTCTTGTATTAGTTTGTTTGTTGAATTACTGTTATGACTATGCTCTCTGTTTCTGCTCCCACAAGTTCTTTCAATTCTGTTTCCTCATTCCATCTTTGAAATATAGAAATTTTATAAAGATGAGTTCCTCGTCCTTCCCTCACTATACCTGCTCCCTTGATGAGCTCACTCAATCTTACACACTTATTGCCACTCTTACCTAGTGACTATGAAGAGTCTACCCGCCTACTCCCAGCTGACTCATGGGTTCTAGCATACATTTCAAAGTGTGCACTATACAGCTTCCCTTATAGTTCTGGAAATCCTTTACATTTATTATGTACAAATTAATTTTTTTCTCTTCACCTTAAAACCTAATGCCTTACCAACATTCCTTATCCTTTTGGTTACCACAATCTCGTAATCATCTGGGCTCAAAATATTCATTATTTTTATCTTTCTGTGATGTCCCTTTATTGTCAGGTTCTATTTCCATTTGTCACTCTTCTTTATGCTGATTTCCACTTCTCTCATCTGTTGCTCATGAAAAAATTAGCAATCAGTTTTCCTAATTGATAGTGCTATTTATCAATAGTTAGAGAACAAATTTAAAATCTCTGCAAAATAATACGAACTACTGTTAATCTGTTAAAATGTATAGCCTATAGAAGATGCTAACTTACATGTACAAAGTCCATCTTTCCTTCCCTTGTTGAGTATCAGGAGGTCTCATCTCCCACACCTGAGTGTCTCATAGCCCCATCTCTCCTTACAGAGGCATTTCCAAAGAGCCTCTTACACTGCATTCATGGATAAAGGGAAGTCTGTAATTTTGATCTATTAAGGAACTGCTGAGAGACTGATCACCCTTACTTTTTGTAATGCAGTTTAATGACCAAAGTTTTATTTTAAATTCTGAATTTGGTCATTTTTTCTACAACAATACGCATTATTTAATTTGTTCTTTCAACAAGTTAATAAATTATTCACTTTTCCCCTAAACCAATTATTTTCTATCCCTATCCATTTTAGAAGCCATTTCCAGATTAAACTTTCTGAAGCCTACTTCCATTAATTTTCCTCCTCTGTTCAAAAGTATTACAGTGGTCTCCTCTTGTACATAAAATAACGTCCACCTCCAGTCAATTTCATCCATGACCTGAATCCAAGCTTCTTTCCCAACCTGATTGTACTGTCATGTGTCACCCTTCACAACGAAATCAAAACTTTCACCTTTCTACCTTGTGGTGGACAGACTCTAGACTCTAGACTCCCATAATCCCTATCACCTGATATTCATGGTCTTGTATAATATTGTCCCATGAGCAGGGTCACGACCTATGATCTACTTCTAACAAATAGAATACAACAAATGAGACAAGAGGCCTGTAATTACATGTCTGTGATTGCATATAGAACACCATGTGACCATCTTGTTGGAGCCTATCTTTCCCTGACTGGGTTAAAAGAGCTACACTTCCATGTTGTGGGGTTCACATTGGATAGCCCATATGGCAGGGAACAGAGGGGCATCTCTAGGCTGAATACCAAAAACAAACGGAAGTAATCAGTTCTTCAACTGTAAGGAACTGAATTCTGCCAACAAAAGTGGATCCTTCCCCATTAAAGTCTCAGATAAGACTGCATTCCTGGACAACCCATGGTTGCAATCTTGTGAGACCCTAAACAGCAAACTCAGCTTAGCGATTCCAGGCCGATAGTTCTGTGAAATAATGTGCATTGCTTTAAGCTGCAAATTAGTGGTAATTTCTTAAACAGCAATAAAAAACTAATACTTTATATCTCACACCTGAAAAGTCTTCTTCCATATGACCAAGAGCTTTAATTACACCATATCTTACATCTCAGTGCCACAGATCCTGAGAAATTCCCTCATGTCTTAGAAAGCAATACTTCCCATTTCTCTACTCCAACATCTTATCAAACCTGCTCTAAGGAACATTTTTTCCCACATTTTTATTGTAAATGTATAATTTGTCTTTTAGACCTTAACCTCTTAAAAGACAGAATTTGTGTTTGATTCATCTTTAGTGTCAAGGGACCTAGCACATTGCCTTGCATGTGTTAGTAGCTTAATAAATATTTTTAATAAATTGATAAAACTTTACAAAATATTTGACTTTAAAACTTTAGGTACTGGGAAGATTAAAATATGTGCTTAACTTTGTTTCAACAAAAATGTGACAAAGTTCAGTGGGTATCTGATTAGACTAGAAAAGATTGCAGAGAAATAGACTCAAATTTCCAAATACTTATTTTTTGTAGATCTGCTCTAGACTGCTTTGCACTGTGAAACATCAGAAGCTTTAAAAAGCATTATAGAAATGGACGGCATTAGAGAAAATATGAGAGTATTCAGAAATTAACTTTTACATAAATGATGACGGTTTTCCTAAAAGTTTCATAAAGTCTTAGATATTCATGTAAAGCTAAAGAAGCTTAGTTTCATTTCTTTGTGGTCTATGATTTTTCAGTTCTCTATTTATAATGAACTTTCTACCTGTTTTACTCAAAACTGTTGTCTGTATTGGTATCGTGACTTTAATTAGCAACGACAGGAACATAGTTTGGTGAATTTAACCTTTTTAAATTCTGCAAAACAAAATCTGTAAAAGCAGCAAGTCATACGAAAGGAATTTCTATTTAGCATGAAGACAGTCTAGGGTTGTGTGTATGTTTTGTAAAACAACCACATCGTATGTGAAAAGGATTTATGCTTTCATAAGAAATGCCAAACATTAAAGAGGATTGTAATAATGTTTAATATTACATATGGTAATGCTATTATAATATAAGGGGATTCAGAATGTATTCCGCTGGGAATGTAACTTCATCTGCTAGCTTACTGAGAATGCATGATTATAATATCTATAGTCTACACAAATTGGCTAATTCTCTAATGGTAGCAAGTGCCAGTATATTCAGAGATATTAAATTGTTCTAAAAACTGTTTAAATGTAATTTAGATTCAGAACACTTTTCAAAATATTCACTGATTTAAAAATTATTCAATTGCAGGACTGTGATTTAACAAAAGAACATTTTCAGATCTCCACTGTATGAACCAAGAAGAAGTAGTATCACAGCAAATCTGTTTTACATACAACCCTAAATTGCCAACAATAGGATGGAAATGATCCTTTGCAATTAGAGATTTCAAAGTAGCACTCTGTATCTCAAAAACTCTCTAAAATACACAAGATGAATAAAAGCTGCACAACGAATTGATGGCTTAGTCTTTAATATGCTTCTTCTTAGCACGAAAAAAAAGTTAGCATTAAGAAACTGCTATAAAATCAGTCTACATCAACAACGTGTTCACTTGCTAGAATTTGTGTTGTCATTGTGGAAAATTACTTTAAAGCATGCATCCTATAGCATGTGAAATGCTATTGTCAAAAAAGTCACAACATGTTATTTAAAAGAACATCTTAAATTCTATGTTATGGTAAATATGCTTTTCATAATGCTGTTTGCTAAAATGCTTGTAAAATATCTTCTATTTTATTTTGCAACAGTTTTTCACTGAGAGTTTTTAAAGTGTATATTCTAAAATTGTGCTTTTCTGCAAGGTGACAATTTTGAGATTATCATTATAATAAATACATTCTTTAAAATATAAATGTCATAAAGTCAATATGCTTATCACTGTTTGTGAATCTGCACATACAAATATATATCCACACATAATCCTTATGAATTTTTTACCTGCTTTCCCTTCCCCTACAATCCATTTTCCTGAAAAACAGCTAGAGGAAACCATTTAAAATGAAATCCAGATTATGCTATTCTACTTAAAATATTCCAAGGTCTTCCACAACACTGAGGATAAATCCAAATGGCTTGGCTGATTAACAACACCCTGTATGATTGGTGCCTCACTGGACCCCTCTCATCTCATTTCCTGTCATTAAGCAATAGTAACGGTAGTCTATGCTCTGGTCCTTGACTATCCCAAGATTTACATTCTACATTATGGTCACAGCTGCTCCCCCTTTATTTTCTTATGCTTATTTCCTTCTTGACCTGCAAATCTCAATTTAAATGTCACCACCTCAGAGAAGTCTTGTGGGTCACCAGTCCTAAAGTAGTCGCCATCCCCCAGCCATTGCCCATAATGTCACCATGTTTAATTTGTATCTCAGCTCTGTCCATTTATGAATGTGGGTGTATATGTATTTATTATGAGTCACACCTAACCAGAGATTATCAACATATAGTGCCTGGCATAGAGCAGGCGTTATGAAGGAAGGAATAAAGCATTAGGATAAATAGTAATTGCTCTAGAGTTATACCTGACTTTAAAACTTTGGCTTTCTCTTTCATTTGCTAAGTAACCTTAGACACTTACTCAGATTCTCTAAGCTATTTCCTCATCAGCAGAAATGAAATCAACTGGGTGGCTCAGTTGGTTAAGCGTCCGACTTCGGCTCAGGTCATGATCTCTCTGTCTGTGAGTTTGAGCCCCGCATCGGGCTCTGTGCTGACAGCTCAGAGCCTGGAGTCTGCTTTGGATTCTGTGTACCTGCCTCTCTCTGCCCCTCCCCCCACTCGTGCTCTGTCTTGCTCTTTCTCTCAAAAATAAATAAATTTTAGGGGTGCCTGGGTGGCTCAGTCGGTTAAGCATCTGACTTCGGCTCAGGTCATGATCTCATGGTTCGTGGGTTCGAGCCCCCTGTCGGGCTCTGTGCTGACAGTTAGGAGCCTGGACCCTGCTTTAGATTCTGTGTCTTCCTCTCTCTCTGTCCTTCCCTTGCTCACACTCTGTCTCGCACTCTCAAAAATAAATAAACATTAAAAAAATTCTAGAAATAAATAAATAAATGTTAAAAAATTAAAAAAAGAAATATCTATTTGATAAGGATTTTTGAATAATAAATGAGATAACATATATTCAATATTTAACCTGTTGATTGGCACACAGAAAGAAGTAAAGATTGGTAACTATTTAATCATTACATACTACATATGTATACATATATGGATATTATATATATATATAGAGAGAGAGAGAAAGAGAGAGAGAAAGGCAGAGAGACTCATACCCAAAACAATAACGTCATCTAAAGCTGAATTTCTGTAATTTATGAATATTTTAAGATTTATAAAATAAAATTTATGAAAAAGATAGTTTTGATTAACAAAAGAAACATTAAAAGTTATATTCGAAGTTAAAAGTAATTTTGACTAAATTGTCAAATTTTTTCTCCTTGAACTTTGTATATTTTACTATGAATGTAAAAACAATCAAATGAGAGAGAATTATATAAAATAAATTTTCAAAATTACCTCATTACCACCATAGTTGTATAATTATTAGCTTCATCTTATATTGTCTACATTTTTACAAAAGCATGCCGATTCAAATACTCTATTGCATTAATTAATTGGTGGGTTACTGAAAATTAACATAATTTTTATAATGAAGTGATTGTTGGACAGACAGTAAATGTTATTTATAAAAAGAAATATTTGAAATGTTTTAAAGTATGACTGAGAATTTATATTTTGATAAATGTTCAGTTTTCATTTCTCCAGAAAATTTAATTATGTCAAATTTAGAATTCGCTATGCTTCTAATAAAAGCCTTCTGTTTTATAATATTATTGGAAATATATTCTCTTTAAACTTTCATTTAAAATGTCAGTTTTGGGGGCGCCTGGGTGGCTCAGTTGGTTAAGCGTCTGACTTAAGCTCAGGTCATGATCTCACAAGTCTGTGAGTTCGAGCCCCACGTTGGGCTCTGTGCTAACAGCTCAGAGCCTAGATCCTGCTTCAGATTCTGTGTCTCCCTCTCTCTCTGCCCCTCCCCTCCTCAAGCTCTGTCTCTCTCTGTCTCAAAAATAAATAAAAACATTAAAAAAATTTTAAATGTCAGTTTTGGGGGTGCCTGGCTGATTCAGTCAGTGGGGTATATGACTCCTGATCTCGAGGTTGTAAGTTCGAGCTCCATGTTAGGTATAGAGGTTATTTAAAAATAAAATCTTTTAAAACTTAAAAAAAAATTAAAAGTAGTTAATTTAAAATTTCCAAAATCTAAAAAAAAAGAGCTTTTATAAAGACCTGGAGTTGTCAAGAGAAGAAAATTCACAAGAGTAAATGAATTTACAGTATTCTGAGACAGGAAATGACAGGTTACCTCACCAAGATCCAAATTGTGTTGATCTGTTTGGGTCAGTGTCCAAAGGTTGGCTTAGGG